>NC_051069.1:66382004-66535470 GCF_004664715.2 Peromyscus leucopus
CATCTAAATGGCTGAAGCTTCTAAAAATATCTGTGAAGGTTAAACATTTCATTCTTTTCCAAGTATAAAACACACAGGGGTCTTACCATATTCCCCATCATCTCTGCCTTGATAATCTTGGCACCCAATTTGTTCTTTTCATCAATATTCAAGATACAGGTGGACTCTGCCTCTGAACAACTGGTGAAACAGGACAGGAGAAGAGCATGTCATAAATAAAAATAATGCATTATCTTAACTGACCTCAGAAAAGCACTCAGCACCAATAGCAGATCACAATTCTAACACATAAGAATTAAATTCAGCATTCTAGGGTGAATTATATTTCAAGATTCTGTTACAATGATAGGGATGGCCTATTACAGTTACAATAATAACTGAAGAGAGTACTGTTAACTTTAAGATAAATAATATACAAATTAACATCTTCATTTTTTAAATACCTAGCCAATGTACTGGTGCACACCTGTAATCCCAACACTCAGTGGACCACAGTTGGAAGCTGTCATAAATTAAAAGCCAGCTTGAGCATGATGAATTTTAGGCCAGTCTGGGCTACATTGAGACCTTGTCTCAGAAACAAAATATATTCATTTCAAAAAGGAAATAAACAAAAGTACTAATAATAACGTCAGACCCAATTTTCTATATCTTAAGAAATTTTGTATTCAATATGATGAATTATTGATCATCTTAGAACTACAATCTTGGGATGATATTTAGCCACATTCATGTGTGCTTTTGTAAAGTTGGTCCATATTAAGTAGAAACAAAATAATTTAAAATTGAGATCATGTGCCAAAGTCAGAGAAACCTCACATAAGAGAAAATTTCAGCCAGTGTCAGATAAGCCTAGCTTAACTACCTTAAGAGTTTTAGGAGTCAAGACTACAGAACAAGAGTCTGAAGGAGTCCTGAGCAAAGAATAGTTAACAGTTTCACAAATCCAAAGTAGTCCTAGTTCATGGTACAGACTGACAAGAGAAAGCTATACTATGAGAGAATTCTCTCAGGGCTGCCCTGGAATATTCAGCGAAGAAATACCTGTAGTCAGAGAAACAACTCTCCCACATGGTTAAAGAAATGTTATGAGGAATACTGGTAATAATGTCTGGTTCCATTAGCAAAGTTGCATAAGTGAAAAAACACTAAGTAGAATGCTTAGGAAATAATATGTTATATACACTAAAATGCTACTCGGAATCAAGATTTAAAAAAAAAGTTAAAATTAAGAGTCAAAAGTAGCAAATGTTTCCCATTAATTACATTCAAAACAAAATGCAAGAATACTTAAATACATGACCATTTGAATGAAAATGTTCTTATGAAAACTGATGAATTCATATGTTAATACATGCCAATAAAAAATTAGGAGAAATGTAGCATTCAACAAGTAAATATCATTATATCTAGTATTCAATATTATCAGATATGTAAGTAGAAAAGTATAACTCATATTAGAAAAAATTCTATCAATAAAAGACCATCCAGAACTGACAGAGATATAAGAAATAAATAAGCATATTCAGTTATTAGGATAAATGTATCCCATCTGTTCAAAAGAAATAATAAAGCTAATGAAAAGTTACTTTAGCCAGGCTTGGTGGTGCACACCTAAAGTCAGAAGGATAAGGTAAGATGATAGAGTGTTCAAGGCCAGCCTGGCCTGTGTCTAAGACCTTATCCCTAAAGACACAACAACAAAAAAAGATGCAAATTGAACTTCTACTCAGGAAAACACAACTTAGAGATTAAAAACAACACATTGAATAAGATTTTTTAAAAAATCAGATTACTAAAGGATCAGTGCACTAAACAAAATGAAACAAAAAAAATTAAAAAGAACATCAGAAGGCTGCTGGGTAACCTCAAGTTCTCTATCATATGGGGAGTCTTTCAAAGAAGGGAAGGGAAATAAACAATAAAGCGTCAAATTCCCCAACTTTATTGAAAATGAAGAAGTAGCTCAAGGAAGTTGAAGTGTGCAGATAAATGGGACAACAGAAAAAAAAAAAAAAAGAAAGAAAAATAGAAGATTTTTTAATGTAATCCAGCATCCACCCACCAAAGCATATGAAATTTAAAAATGACTTGAAAAAGATCTGAAGATTTTTAGTATTAATATCATACACTTGATCTCATAACATAATCATACTCAAAATACAGGTTTATTGAAAGTATATAAAATTACTTTCAAGATACAAACACACACACACACACAAACATGTATCAAGTACTTATGGGACAAAATATATTTCATGTACAGACACGGATTTCCCAAGGTATTTTATGATACATATACAGGTGTAAATACTTCAAAGTAAAATAAATAAAAATCCAAAACACTAAAAAAGGCTCCAAACATTTGAGATAAGGGATACTCAGCCTATATACCATTAACATTATCTAAATACTTGTATTAAAAATCAGATGTTACCTATGGATTTTTTAATTAACAAAAAAGTTCTGTAAATATAAAGATATAAATGTGTTATACGTAAAAGGAGGAAAGATACACTGTGTCAACAATAGTCAAAGGAAAGTTGAAATATCTATGTTAATATGAGACCAATTACTATACAACACAAAGATACTATACTAATCCTGAACACACCAGGAAACTTGCAGAAGCTATATTTCACAAGATACACATATTCCAAAATTTATAAGTTATGTACAGCAGTTTATCACACGTCAATTACACCTCACAATGCTTTTAAATATTCCCCAAGGGTAGCAACCAAGAAAAGGTAAGGCAAAGCGTATCTTCAGAACCATCAGAATCCAAGCAGAAAGGATCTATCTAGTGAACATGGGCAGATCCAGATTTATGAAAATGTCACAGTGAAACCTATCTTTTTTGTACAATGGATACATGCTAATAAAAAAGCCCGTACCTTTCATATACTAGTTTCCTGGATTCCAAGGTTTTATCATACTTCATTGAAATTAAGCTATTATTTTGTTTACATAGCTTCTGAACAAAGAATAACAAAACACAAACAGCCTCTGAGAAAGAGAATGAGAGACAGAGAGACAGAGACAGAGCGAGCATAAGCTAATGACCATGAATGGAATTTAAAAAAATATATATCAAATTTCTCTGTCATAAAAAAGACAATTTATCAGACACCATTTGAGTTTTGTTTTTAAAGACATTACGTTATATTTTACTATAGAAACCAATTGTTTTATACTAGGTGAACACAAAGAGTAAAATTCTAGAGCTTAAATTAAGTATAAATATTAGAAGTAAAGCAATCAATCATTAGGAAGGAATTTTTCCTTCCCTGTACGTTCTTTTGAGTCTCTATTTTAAAAGGCAATTAAAACAAACAGTGGGGAACGGTATGCAATATGATTAGGAGAATATCATAACTGTTTACTTATTTGTGGGTTGGTACTGTTATGTATACATGTAATCTCATGATTGTGTCTCAATCTTGGGCACAACTTTCCCTATACATTTGGGGTTATTGGATAACTGTCCCCAGCTGTGTTTATTTTTCATTAACATAAATCTGGCCAGGGTCAGACAAAAGTATTTCCGCTAAGATACCCTTTTTTATCCAAGGACAAATGCAGATAAACATTATCTCATCTCACCCATAGATAGAGAAAATAACCACTAGCAATTAAATCCTCCACCCTGGGTTATTTATATAAGATCCTAAATTAAGAGATTTACTGCTCACATTCCTGGGAAGATATTTTAGTTACTTGGTAGTTACTGAGTTAAGACAGTCATTTCCCAATGACCAAAGAAGACTTCTGACAAGGCCAGGAAGGTGATAGGAGCCAAGCTTCGCTTCAATTCCTCCTCAGCCAGGTGCTATTCCTAGATTTTCTCCTCAGATCTTACTCCTGGGGTGGGGGGTTGGGGGGGGAGAGGGGTTGTGTGTGTGCCGCTAAAGACAATTTTGCTTTTCTAGTTACTTATTGACCACTAACATTCTACCTAGCCACTTCTAGATGAGTTTGATCACATAACTTACTTTTTAGCATTCCCTAATTGATCTTAGCCTTTAGTTAACCCTACCAGAAAACTCCCCTTTAGTCATTCCCCCTTTCTGCGTTGTAATGGGAAGCTGACAATTATTGCTTTATGTGTGGCTCCATATCACCTCTTACTGGAAGCCTGAAAACTTCAAGCCTAGCATTGCTTTGCCAAAGAATTACTGCTTGTGTATATATACTGGTTCCCCCACAACACTTGGGGGGAATTGATTTAGAAGAACAAAGATGAGGACAGAGATGGTAAGAACTAGAGAGAATGATGAGACAGAAGAAAAGGCGACAGAGAGGAGCTCGGTGTGAGAACAGAAAAGAAACTGTGTAGATAGAATTGAATTTAGAAGAATAAAGTGAATGAACTAAAGAACTCAGTGTGCTTAAATTTACTTGATATCCCTCAGATTAGAATCCTCAGCTGGTTGTTAGACTCTTCCACGGACCCTGGGAGAAAACAATAAAAGCTGGACCTACTTTGTTTTCAGTACCCTTCCTTAAGGAAAGAGATAACTACACCTCAAATGTCAATGTAGAATAGACTCATGCTCATTTCAATAAATAAAAGGAACAACTGAAAACAACCAATCAATCCTGACTTTCTACTATAAGCAATTCATGCACTAGCAGTCACATCTTTATAATGTAACTTGCTTCTTCCTTTCTTGAAAAGAATGAAAGTCCTAAGTGTTTTGAGAAAAGGGATTTCCCAGTAATACTGACATGGGTCCAAATCTACACTGCCAATAGCCAGACTAGAAAAAAGGAGGGCAGAGAGAGGTGGCTCAGTAGTTAATGTCACTGAGCTCTTTGTTCCTTGCACAATAACTAAATTCAGTTCCCAGAACCCACATGGTGGCTCACAAAGGCTCGTAACTCCAGATCCAGGGCATCTGACACCCTCTTCTGACTTCTACAGGCACCTGTACATAGATGGTGCACATACATAAACTCTTCAGGAACACAGACACATACATACAATAAAAAGTATAGATCTTAATTAAAAAGAAAGTGATTAATATCAAGGCTCACACTGCAGAATAAAATGCAGAAATGTATAAAATTACAGCAATTGCAGGAATGCAATATTCCAAGCAAAGTACCTACCTAGTGCTTCATAATTACACATGCCTTTGTCACTGACAGCTAATTACTAAATCCCAGAATTTTCCAACCAGTAATACATTCCTTGTACTTAAAGTCTAATGATAAAATCTCTTCAAAAAAGGTTAAGAGAAACATCTAGAGCAATGCATAGACAAGTTTACAAATCCTTCTAAGGAACCAAAGAAATAACTTCAAGTTGCAAATTATATATATTATGAATCCCAAACTCTCAATCAAATGCTACCTTTCTTCTACACCCACTTCTCTAGGACAAGACTTCTTGTCTCTCAGCACAGCATCCTGACAGCACATTTACCTTTAATTTATTCATTTTCCGATCTAACCTTCATACTTACAGAATGTTTTGAAGTGTAAAATCAGTCCTTAAAGAACCCTTGCAATATTTCCTTCTTACTATTTATAAAATGCAGTCCAACTGAAATATGAGTTTTGAAGCTACTTGCAAGGTACAGTGATTTCAAGACCTCTTCCCATAGCCCTTTCACTTAAGTATATTCACCTAATTACTAAAAGGCTACTATATGCTAAGTACTCTTAAGGTTCAGAGACACAAAGACTAGAAAGATAGAGCTACTGCAGCATTCTCTGGAAGATGCTTTATGTAAACACTAAGTTATATCATGCTATCTCCTAACTTGAGTTTTCTCCTCAGCAGCGGTTGCCTTTTCTCACTAACTAACAGGCTTACTTTCACAAGGACTTTACACCTTCCTGGACCCTAAGGCCCTAATATTGTGTGTACCGATTGCAACTGTAAGTATTTATACCTATTCTTGTAAGTGTTATGGTACCACATTGGTATAGGTACATACTTAACTGCCTTTCGTATGCAAATTCTCAAAGACATACTATGATGAAATTATTTTCATACCACTTTATCTAGTAAGTAAAACCATCCAGTGAATGTAAGATGAATGGCAGAATGCATAAAAGTTACCTAACAAGCATCAAGAGACACCTCTCATGCAAACATAGCATTCCTTATTGTTAATCTGTTCCATACACCACAATTCCAGACATTATTTCCCAAATTTGAGTCAGTGAAATAAATAGTCTGTTCCTAATCTTTTAGTATCCAAGGTTCATTTATGTGTGATAAAATGTGCCTATGGCCTAATCAATTTTTGGAGTAAATATGTTTCAGTTTCACCAAAATTGAAGGGCAAAAACCAGTTAGAACCAGTAACAGAATCCTAACAAATTGAGAGGATGCATCAATATTGTCATGTGCATAACTACTAAATTATTGTACCATTATTAATATTATTGAAGCTACCAAACTCTTTGTTCACCCTTATACAGGCTGAGAGAGAAACCATGTTCTAGGGAATCACATATTAAAAAGCACTGAACTGGGCTGCCCCATTTGCTGGCCGGCAGGGAGAACTCTGCGGGCAGGCTCCCCCACCAAAACACCCCAAAGGACCCTGCAATCTACAAGACCCACGCCCTACTCCAAACTCGCCCACCCCACCTGCAACCCCAGTATCTTCCTGAGACACAGAATCCAACCAGCTCTCATTGGAACAAGAGCTCTCGTTGAACCAAGAATGGCTCCCTGAGACACAGAACCAGACAGCCTAGATTGGACCAAAAGCAGCCCCGAGACACAGAATCCACCAGCTCTAATTAGACCAAGAGCTAAGATTGGACCCAGATTGGCACCCTGAGACACAGACACAGCAAGTATAAATTGGACCAAGAGCAGCTCACTCAGACACAGGTACCTCTTGGAAAAAGAGATGAGTAGATGGCAGTGCAAAAATACAACAAAATAAAGAGCAATATGTCATCACCAGAATCTAGTGGTTCTACCACAGCAAGACCTCAACATCACAACATAGAAGAAACAGAAGAAAGAGACCTTAAAAATAACTTTATGAAGGTGACAGACCTTTAAAGAGGAAATAAAAATTCCCTTAAGGAAATTGAAGAAAAGACAAACAAAAAATTGGAACAAATAAACAAATCCCTTAAAGAAAGGCAAACAAACAAACAAACAAAACACAAAAAAGCAACTAAACATGTGAAGGAAAAAGTTCAAGACCTGAAAATTGAAATAGAAACACCGAGGGAATGCTGGAAATAGAAAACCTAAGTAAATGAACAGGAACTACAGATGCAAGCATAATCAACAGCATAAAAGATGGAAGAGAGAATCTCTGGCATAGAGGTTACAATAGTGGAAATAGATTCATCAGTCCAAAAAAAAAAAAAAACACCAAAGCCAAAAAAGTCATAACACAAAACATTCAGGAAATCTGGAACAACCAGAAAGAATAGTAACAACATATGGAAGCTTTGCACACATGGCTCATCTACATTCACAGGAAACAAGACCAATACATTGTGCACAAATGCTAAGCCAATATTAATGATATCAATAATTAATGCCATCATCCATTGGCAATTGGGGACTAGAAATGACAATGCACCTGGAATAAAGCCTGGGTAGTTTGACTTCTAATCCCTGCCATGGTTATTCAGTCAATATTAATTTCCCTTCAGAGGCACATGGACACAATGTGGAGGTCAGACCTTTAGTGTTGGTGCCACCTTCCAGGTTGTTTGAAACAGGGTCTCTCGTTTTTGTTACTGTATATATTGACTTTTTCTAGTCCCTTTCATGGTTATCCAGTCATTATAACAAAATGTCTGCTTCAGTTTCCAAAGACTATCTGGCTTCTAGGGGTTTCTGCTGTTTCCACCTCCCATCTTTCTGCTGGAGCACTGGATACACAACATTGCTACTCCAGCAATTTGAACAATCTCCCCAGATCTTTAATCTAATTAAATGATCGCTTAAGTGGAAATTAGTCCTTACATTTTGGACACATTTTTTTCCTACTTCCAAGAGGGCCACCCCTACGACAAAATCAAGTTTTCTGATCCTACTCAAGAACTTAACTGAAAAAATACATATAATACATAAAAATACATAAAATACCCAGCAAATGTTGACTTTGTATCCTGCAGATGTCCTCTTCTTGGTAGGTCACCCCTCAAGTTCTCAGCCTGCAACTGTTCTCTCCTATCTCCTGGAGAGTGCTGATCAGCACTCCAGCTCCAGGTTTCCAGTGGCTTTTGATCTGAATGTTTTTGGTTTCCTTCTCTCCCACCAGACAGGATCCAGGAAGTCAAATTTTCTTCACTGTTCTCTGTGAGTTTTTGAAAATCACAATGTAAAGAAGCTGGAGCCACTAATGTAGATGAAGTAGATGGTTCAAAATTTCTCCTCTTGCTGTGAAATGATAGTTCATCCTTATCAGAGGGTTTTAAGAATTTAGGTCTCAAATTTCCAGAAGATTCTTGCCTTTGTTCTAGGGCAGACTCTCTTCTACATTTTTCTAAAGACCCAGATCTCTTCCCTAAGTCAAGACCACTAAACTTATAGTCGCTCCTGCTGCTGCTGCTACTGTTTGCAACCTCTTTTGCAAAGTGTCTGTCCTCTGAGTGCTTCTTACATTTCACTAAGTCTGAAGTGCCACTTGCTTGACTACACTGTGCTCTATCTGAATATGCAGGCTTCCTCCATGGTTCCCGTCCACAGTCTTCTCTTTTGCATGCAATTTTTTCAGCTTCTTTTAATTTTGACTGAAATATTTCCATTGACTGTAAGAGAGAATAATATATCTACAATTAAGAAAGTTTCAGTGTCTTGTCTCCCACATGATACTGTGTCATGATGCACTGTTAAATAGTACAGTAAAAATACTCCCACCAAAGTATGCAGAACCACAAAAATCACAACAGTAATACTTTAAAAAAACATAAGAAGATTAAAAAAAATTGAATCAAATTAAAAATTTCAAAAAGGGATGCACTAAGAACAAATGTTCCATACAACAGAGTTTCACACAGACACCATAGACACAACTTTTAAAAAGTTATAATTAATTCATACTGTTAAGATTCAAGAGGTTACTATGCTGCTAAAACTACATATCCTTGTGAAAAAAAGTGCTTAAAAATAAGACTAATAAATGAAGGAAAAATGTTCAGGTACATTGAATGAAATAAATTTTTAAAAATCAAATAGACCAATGAATTTTATAAAGTTTGAGAAACAATAGTAAAGAGATGCATGTTTTAAGACCAAAAAAAAAAAAAATACACATGGACATTTGATTCTAGAGAACCTCATAACTACATTTTAGTACTTCCAGATAAAAGGATGATGAGAGAAAAACATAAAAAATAAATAGAGGATTCAACACAACTGATTTTCTTGAACAGAAGGTCCTTTGGGATGGAGACAGAAAGAGAAAGACTTACAGATTAAGGTATCTAATTCCACTCAAAATAAAAATCTTTGCAAAAAATGGACATATTACCTGAAAACAAAAGACATCAAAATGCCTTAAAAATATATGATGAAGCATAGTCACATTGCCAAAATGCTACAAAATATGAAGCTTTAGAGTCGACCAGAATGTCAGCAGTGCTTATCTCTAAAGGTGTACTACAGAGACTCCCCTGTATTATTTAAATTTTCTTCCAATGAGAAAAAAATTCTACGTTTATATTGAACATACACACATTTTAAGTTTTACAAACTTGGGTTTTACATTCATTATGTTAATCTTAAAAAGATGTAGGATGGGCTGGCAAGATGGCTCAGTAACTAAAGACACTTGCTACCAAGTCTGATGACTTGAGTTCAATACCTGGGATTCACATGTAGAAGACAACAACATGATGGAAGGAGAGAATTGACTCCCTTAAGCTGTGCCCTAGACTTCCACATGGGCCCTGTGGCATGAGTACTTCCTGAGTATGGGCACATAAATAAATTTACAAATGGAAAAACTTTTTTTTTTTTTTTTTTTTTTGGTTTTTCGAGACAGGGTTTCTCTGTATAGTTTTGGTGCCTTTCTTGGAACTTATTCTAAAACCTGGGCTGGCCTCGAACTCACAGAGATCTGCCTGCCTCTGCCTCCCGAGTGCTGGGATTAAAGGTGTGCACCACCGCCGCCTGGCTATAAAAAACATTTTTAAGCAATATTCTTACATAAGAAGAAGCAGGAAATTACTTAAAAGAATGAAGATAAATCTAATATTAATTTAACTCAAAATGTTGCATTATTCAAAACAAAGACATTTAGTTTTTCAAATAACTATGAAACAATACTTACCCATATTTTTCCACTACAATATCCTCAAAATTTCTGTTTTCTTTTTGAGCTTGTTCCTTCATTCTTTGATAAGACTTTCTTAGCCAGCTTAATCCTCCATCTTCTACTCTGAAGCTAAATTCCAATAATAAGCATCAGTTGTATTTCTTAGGTGGTTATTACACAATTAATATTTACTGTTTCTATCACTTTTAAAGTATAAATTTAAGTGCTTTCCTTGATTAATTAAAAGTTATAACCACAATTAATATTCACCATGTATTTAAATACTCACCTATGCAAACTACAAAGGCTTGTTATGATAAAATAGGAAAGCGAAACAAAACTACTTATAAATTTAAAAACAAGCATAAAATTATACAATTCAATAAAGTTATAGAAAAATCAAAGAAGTTAAGAATTATTTATTTAATGTGGGGTCTTATTATGCAGCCTAGATGGCCTAGAACTCACTATGTAGACCAGACTGGCCTTGAACTCACAGAGACATGCTTCCCTCTATCTCCTAAATCCTGGGATTAAAAGCATGTGTCATCATGCTCAGCCTAAGCATTATTCTATGGAATTTTCTCTGACCTTCCAGTTGGATTTATTTTAAAATATATAGGGGATGGGCACTTCCAGAAATAAGAAATAAATATGCACAGAAGAGAAAGCAACACAAATAATAAATAAGAAAGTTATAGAAGATAATGTCATTAAGCTAAACTTTAGTTATGATTAGCAACTATGAGTATATGAATGCCTTCAATGACCTGTGTGTGTGTGTGTGTGTGTGTGTGTGTGATGTCTTATTTTCAATCTGCACAAAGAAATTTAATTGATTACTTAAATTAAAACTCCGTTCCTGATTTTCCTTGCTCCAATGAAGACTGCTTTTAGATCCCTCCAGCTCTAGAGCCAAGAAACACACACAGGCTCTTGGAGACATACACAAGAATCTTCATAACAGAACAGCCTACCAATAGCTCAAGTGTGGAAAAGTCCATCACCAAAGAGGGACATGGAGATCCTGATCCATTCTTAAATACAACAAAGAGAATAAATGAACTACAGTTATTCACAACAATATGGAAGAACTTCAAATGTGGACAAAAGAATAAAAAAGATGAAGTGTAGAACTCATTTTTGGTACTAGAAAATAGGATAATGATTAAACCTTCCAGTGACAGAGTTACTAGCAGGGAACAAAAACATTCTTGAGTTGTTAAAACTGTTGTTTCTCCAACTGTGTGCTGCCTTTCCACAACACTCTATTGTGTTGATATTTTATTTGTGCTGAAATGTGGTGATATTTTATTTGTGCTTTAATAAATAAAGCTTGCCTGGAGATCAGAGGAAAAAGGCCAGCCATTGTAAGTAAACAAAGAAGTCAGGCAGTGGTAGCACATGCCCTTAATCCTATCACTTAGCAGGCAGGATCTCTGTGTATTCAAGGCCACACTGAAAACAGAACCAGGTGTGGTGGCACACACCTTAATTCTAACACTAGTTAACCATGAAGTTCTGGAGGTCTGTACAGACAGATAGAAAGTAACAGAGCTGAGCAGGAAGAGGAAGTGAAGTAGCTGGGTGGAAAGAGCAAATCAGATGGCAGAACAGCAAGGCATATAGGTGTGGGTAAACAGGAAGTTGCGCATTTGTTGCTGAGGTAAGGTTGGCTAGTGGCTTTCCCTATTTCCCTGATCTAAGGCATTCACCCCACATTTGGCTCCCTGGTTTTTCTTGTTGTTGTTGTTGTTGTTTTGTTTTTTATTTATTTAATAAGAACATTTAAAATTCATCTACACTCTATGACAAACTTCACTCTGTTTCATCTGTAGTTTAGGTACTTTTCCTATGTATGTCAGACTTTGATAAGAGGCTTAAGAATGAACAAAGTAATGGCTCAGCGGTTAAGAGCATGTGCTGCTCTATCAGATGACCCAAGAATTCAGTTTCCACACTCACATCAGTTGGCTCACAACTGTCTATAACTCTAGCTCCAGAATGACATATCTGGCCTGCATGGGCACCTGCATTCCATTCACATAGCACTCCACCTCCACATGTATGCATAAATAAAAGTAATAAAAATATTTTTTTAAGTTCAGAGACAGAACCAAAAGCAAAAGAGATTTTATCTAAAAAATATATATTCAAATTAATCGTACTGTTTTACTCAAAACTCAACATTTCCTAAGCAATACTTTTAATACAATGTGGCCTTTCTTTAAAGATTTAAAACACTTTGTGATTAAAGCCTAGATCTCTCACGATGTCATTTTTCATTCAAAAGTTTATTTCACTTGTTCTTTTCTACTTATATAGTGTAAATTACAGGCTGTAAGCACCCAAGGATTAACCCAAATCTGCAGTCAGCATGGTGATAAGTAAAAAATCCCAGTAATTTATGTCTTTATTAATGTTCCAACTACATAATTAGATCACTGAGTCCACAGAATCATCTAGAAAACTAATCAAGTAACAACTGGGCATCATGAAAATCTCTCCTCAACTGTCACTAAGATATTAGCAGTCTAGAGAGAAATCCAGGAGAACAAAAATAAGACTGATTCCCATATGCTACTGTGTATTAAGGAAACCTAACAGGAATAAAAACCCAAAAATTCAGTCACAACTTGAATCCTAACTTTAGGAATATCTGTGCATCATCAACTGTGGTTGATAAAATAAACTTAACAGTCTTTTTAGTGTTATCACTAGGAATGATACTAATATACTACTGAGAAATCACCCAATTTAATATTTTAAAGGAAACAGATCCACTCACTTGCAACAGCATTCTCAGATTCAATCAACAAGTCTTTAATGAATATTTAGCACTCATGAAAACTGTTAAACACACTATAATTCACACCATGAAAATAGCAAGTTTTTTTTCAGCCTTCTGTGCTAAAAAAATGGTCTGTCAATAATTACAGTAAATTCAAGAGTGTGCCACATTTAGGTATTCCAAACCTATTTTTATCCAAGTAAGTCTAGAATTCAGTTTTAATTTCAAGGTTTTAATAAGTTATGCTGTAATAAACCACTACCAAAGAAACACTAGAAATCTCTTCCATTTCTCTCAGAAGACAAGTTAATACATAAAAAACAATAAATTGAGCATCAGAAAACCTAGACTTCAGTCTTGATGCTGTGAGACCCTCACTGTATTCTCTAAGACGAAGGAGGCTTAGACAAAGATATCTTAATATAGATAGACCCAGGCCAGTTTCAAGCTCCCGGAAATGACAGCACCAGCCCCAGGAACTTAAAAGTACAGCCATCTGGTAGCAACTAATTAACAAAAAGAGTGCCCCAAATGCCAGCCAAAAGCCAGGCCATTTGGTGGTGACTGATTAACCAGCACCGGAAATGGCACTTCTCAACTATGGAAACAGGCTCTAAAAGTTCTAACAGAGTAAACGGACAAACTAAAATAAGGTAACATGGAGGCCCAGGAAGATTTAGTCAATTAGAATTGTACCCATACTAACTCCCCCACAACCTGCAGGGACTCATGGTTTTTGCCTTTAAAAAGCCAGCCTCACAAAGAAAGAGCAACTCCTCCCTGCCTCGCTGCGCTGAGATGAGTAAGTGCTTGAGACAAAGAGTTCCCTGTTTCAATTAGAAATGAAAATAAACCTTGCTTTTGTATTCCGGGCATCCTTGGTCTTAAGTGGTCTCTCTGGGGGTGATTTGGGCATAACACTGTTAGTACTATATATTTTTAACATTAAAAAACAAATCATTTCTTTGAACTATTCCATCTTCATGTTAAATAATGCAGCTAATTAAAGCCACCTTTAACAATCCTTTCAACTTAAAGATTCTGACAGAAAAGTCCAAAAAGAGAAGAGGAGGAAGAATCAACAAGAGTTCAGTGAAAAAGCCCATAAACCAGTGTCTACCAAGCACATGAAGAAATCAGTCTTCTCAATAATCTTCAGCAATGAATGTTCCAATGTGAATCTGAGGCCTGGTCCCTTACTACTCACATGAGTACAGACAAATCACCCAATCACTGATTGTTCCCTACCTGTTAACTTTCTAGAAAGCTTTGTATGACTACTATTACTAATACTTAATCTGGTAGAGACATTTCTGTCAATGCTAAAAGCAGAATAAAAACGTGCGGCAGTGGAATAATCCTGAAGATTTGTCTCTTGAATTGGTTTAATAAAAAGACGATTGTATGGTGGCAAGGCAGGAAGTATATGTGGGACATTCAAACTAATAACACTGGAAAGGAGGGCTGAGTTAGAGGAGTTGCCACTCAGATGTAGAGGGAGCAGGAGATGAATGTGCCATGCTAATAAAGGTACCACCATGTATATGGCAGAGCATAAATAAGGAATATGGGTTAATTTAAAATGTAAGAGTGAGTTAGTAATAAGCCTGAGCTATTGGCTGAGCATTTAAATTAATATTAAGACTCTGAGTGGTTATTTGGGAGTGGGATGTCGGGACAGGAAAACTCTGCCTACAATGTACAGTCACTAATAACTAAGTAAAATTACTAAGTAAAAATTCTAAAGATGTTTTTGAGTGGATTTGGTGGCTTCATGCTCACAGACAATAAAGACTCTTAAGAAGGAGCCAAATAGAAATGATCTATAAATAAAAATCTGCTGTGGAACAATTCTTTTCTACAATATGAATATGTATTACACTAATTTGCTAATAAAAAGCTGATTGGCCAATAGCTGGGCAGGAAGAGACTGAGCTCAAGAGCCAGACTAGGATAATTCTAGGAAGAGGAAGGGAGAAGTCAGAGAGTCACCAGCAGATGCAGAGAGAGCAAGATGGGCACGCCGTACTAAGAAAAGGTACCAAGCCACATGGCAAAGCATATGGGTCAATTTAAGTTTAAGAGTTAGCTAGTAACAAGCCTGAGCTACTGGCTGAGCATTTATAATTAATATAAGCCTTTGTGTGTTTACTTGGGACCAGCATAAATAGAATATTACTGATAAATAACTAAGACAAAAGGATAATATTATTATCCACAATTTTATTTTATTCTGGCTAAATTGCAATTGGACTTATCACTGAATTGGCAATACAACATACTAAGCATTATGTGATGCTCCATCAACTGAAAAACACCTCCTAAGAACACCACAAATTTTATGAATGCTGACAAATGAAGAACTTCTAAAAGCAATAAAATTGCATCTTTAATGTTCATACATTATTTGAATAAATGTTACACTAAATATATTTTTATATTTTGCTATAGAATTAACAAACAAATGCAATATACAGTTTCCCATGATCATGCTTTGTCTTAAACTTTGCCCATTTAAGCTAAAAACTTGCAAATGATGGTCATTATGCACAATATATACTGAATCATCTTGCTCCAAAATACGTTAACAGTAAACTTTCTAAATAATAATAATGTAAATAAGAGTTCAAAAGACTGCAGGAATTTCGTAAATATTTTGTTATATATAAACTCAAATCATTCTCTTAAGAACACTAAACTTAAAGAATTTGTATGCTTTTATTAGTGCATATTAACTACAAAAATAGTGGGTTTCATTATGACATTGTCACACACATATATAACAAACTTTAATCATATTTACCCCTCGCCTACGAGTCCACAAAAAATATAAAAATACCTTTAGTAACTGCCGGTATACAATTTTCTGATGGTAGACCTGTCCCACCGTCCTTCCAATATGGATTCAATTCTCTTTCTTGTAGTTTGGACTAGAACAAGACATTTTGAAAGTTTAGAGTGTAAAAGTCAATCCACCATGGAAATGATTACTAACTAATTTGAGGCTAACAGTCGAATATACAAGCCTCAACAAACCATTTAAAATTCTTTAGACACGTTATTTAACTTGCAGGTAACAATGTCTAACTAATGTTCATGTGTCTTTATTGAGCACCTACCATTTCTCAAAACTTTGACATCTAACTCAGAGTCTTACACAAGACATTCCAAAGTTTAGGTAAGACATTCAAAAAAATCCTGTTTTCCAATGTTCCACAAGGGTAGCAGCTTGATTACAAACCAACACAATTACCATACTTACTGCAGCTTGAATGTTAAAAAGTCTTTTAGTAAAACACCTGGTGCCAGATACTGGGGTAAATGCTGAAAGATCAGAGAGATAAAGGAACAAGCCACTGCCACGTCTTACCTCTAGGACTCCTCAGCCTGAAAAGGCCAGTTCCTGTCTCATCACGCCTTATATACCTTTCTCCGCCCAGCCATCATTTCCTTGTTAGTGCTGGGATTAAAGGCATGTGAGCTTCCCAAGCAAAGGCATGAGATCTCAAGTGCTGGGATTAAAGGTATGTGACTCCCAAATACTGGGATTAAAGGTGTGTGCCACCACTGTCTGGCTCTGTTTCTCTTCCAGCTGAATCAATCTCATGTAATCCAGGGTGGCTTTGAACTCACAGAAATCCAGATGGATTAAAGGTGTGTGCCACCACTCCCTGGCATCTATGTTTAATCTAGTGGCTTGTTCTGTTCTCTGATATTCAGGCAAATTTTATTAAGTTATACAATATATCACTATAACTTACTTTTAAAATTAGACTGGGAGCAAAAAAACAAAAAACAACACTGACCACAGAACTCTCAAAATCAGTTGGCTATATTTTTCACTTGTTGATCTATATTACATTAAAGGTAAATTTTAAGACAATCTCTGAAAGCCACAAGCTTCAGCATTTCTATATGTTGTGGTCTCTAAGGATTCCCCATTATTTTCTTGACATCAAAGTGAAAACAATAACAACCACGCTTGCTTAATATTTCTTATGGCACTCTAAGCATCTTGAAAGCATTCTTATTATAACTAATTTGTGTACATAAAGAAGGCTCAGTTGATGGTTCAACTGTAATTCAAGGGTCGTGTAACAGACAATAATTGCTCAACCCCATTTACCTAGATTTACACATCTAGAATGTCTTTTAAAAGATATATTTTATGTGCCTGTGTCTCGGTGTAAATATGTGAACATGTATGCAGATGCCTGCCCAGGCCAGAAGTATTGGCTCTCCTGAAGTTGGGGTTACAGCCAGCCCTGAATCACCCACTGTGGGTTCTGGGAATTGAACCTGGGTCTTCTGGAAGAGCAGTCATGCTCTTAACCACTGACCCATCTTTCCAGCCAGAATCTAGTATATTTCTCTAAAAAACACATTTTTATTTTTATTTTATGTGTATGAGTGCTTTTAAAAAAATTGTTTCACAGTTCTTAGTTATCAAACATCATTAAAAAACATACTTCACAAATAAAATGCTATTACAAATAAGGCATTTACTTTATGGCTATAGCAGGAATCTTAAAAGTTCTTATTAACCAAATCAAACCCGAGGCTAGTTATTGGGGTGAAAGCTGGAAGATCAGAGAAGCAGAACAAACCACAGCAACCTCACCTTGCCAGTTCCTCAGCTGATCCTGTTTCCTCAGACTGGAAGCCTCTGAGTCCTCATCCAGAATGGGTCTCAGCTGAACTGTAGCTCAAAAGCCTAAAAGCTTAACCAGCCAAATGCTTAACCAGCTAAATGGTTCTAGTTTCTGGTCTCTATGCCTTATATATCTTTCTGCTTTCTGCCATCACTCCATGGGATTAAAGGCGTGTGTCACCATGCCTGGTTGTTTCCAATGTGGCCTTGAACTCACAGAGATCCAGAGGAATTTCTGCCTCTGGAATGCTGGGATTAAAGTGTGTGCTACCACTGCCTATCCTGTATGTTTAATATTGTGGCTGTCCTGTTCTCTGACCTCAGGTAAGTTTATTAGGGTGCACAATATTTTGGGGAACACAATACCACCACATACGGCAAATTAAAAAATTAAAGCATTGCAACTATTCCTTACCTGTTCTAGCGCTTGGGCTTTCTCCCGCTCTATTTTCCTTAGAGATTCCTTTTCAGCTTTGAGTGATGATAAGGACACAGTTTTGACAGACATAAAATCAACAGTCATCCACTCATCCCGCTGTTTAAAAGAATGAAACCATTTCAATCTGTACTTAAGACCTTCTCAGTATCAGAAACTGCAGGCACCAGCCAGAAGCAAACACTATGTGGTTAGCCACTCTCAACACGCTTCTCATTTTTGCTGCACCTTAGCCTCTCCCTTATGAAAGTGGGGTAAAGAACTCACCTTTCAAGTTTGTTTTAAGGAGTAAACAAATGCATATGAAAGGCAGCCAACATAGAGTCTGGCACACGTAATGAATTGTTAGCTCCTGTTCACCTTCTTCCTGTATCTGTGGCTAATTGGGTAAACTATATTCTTTCTTAGGTATGTATATGAATAGAACTCAAAACTATAAGCATTGTTAAGCAAACTATGACATAAGGGGAAGAGAAAAAAAAAAGATGCAACTGAACTAGACAGGAGATTCAGATTTCTAGTATTAGGTAAATCCAACAGAAGAGGAAAATGCCAACAACCACAGCTGAGAGAGCTCTGAAGGGCTGCAGCACAGATGAGCATCTACCTTCCACATCAGGACAAGGCCAGTATGAACACCAGCATTCAGCATTTCTGTGGAGAGGGTTCATGAACTACTGCTAAAGTATAATTCTCCTGAAGTTATTACCATCAGTTTAATACTCATCTGCTTTCAGAAGCCATTTCTCTCTAAATCAGGTGGGTACTCACCTGCATAATGTGGCTGTCACATGCTTTTTCTGGCCTTCTGTCTTTCACTTTCCAGGTCTTTTCTTTAACAGGTGTCTGGGAAGGGACGGCCTCAACCCACTCATCAGAGCTCTAGAAACATTTAGCATATACATGACATTTATAATTTGCATACTTATACATAAAATACTGGCATTAAGTGGAAATAATTCAGCTTCTTAGAAGAGATTATTTCATTGTTTTCCCCTTTTTAAAAATAATACTGGAAAATCTCAACAAATAACATGAAAATCCTACTTTGGTTTGAGCCCAAAAGACATAGCCAAATTCATTCTTCCTCTCATAAGTTATATCAAAAAATAAAATTAAAAGCTAGAAAGGAAAACACCATAGCAAGGCTCAATTTCTACCAATGTCCAAATGAACTCACAAGTTTGTCTCAATAGTATCGGGAAATAACACCCATGTAAAGGAGTTTGACAGATATACTTGACAGACATACTTGTGTCTTAAGTGCTAGAGAGATAGCTCAGCAATTAAGAACATTTGCTGCTCTTTCAGAGGACAGAAGTCTAGTAGTTCTTAGCACTCACACTGATGACTCACAACAGGCAGACATAGCTACCGATCCAGGACATCAAGACCATGTGTTTCAGATACACACACACACACACACACACAACACACACACACACACACACACACACACACAAATTGGTTTAGTTAGGATGTCTATCTGCTGTGACAAAACACCATGACCAAAGAGTAAATTGTGGGGAAAAGGGTTTATTTAGCTTACACTTCAGCATTGCTTTTTCATCACTGAAGGAAGTCAGGACAAGAACTCCAAAAATGGCAGGATCCTGGAAGCAGGAGCTGATGCAGAGGCCATAGAGGAGAGCTGCTTAGTGGCTTACTTCCACCGGTTTTGAAGGCATGAAGGGGTCATACAGAGCAGCTGAGGCTTGGCACTATGAGAGGCCAGGAAAAGCCACTGGTGAACATATAGGCTCAGTGAACATATAGCAGCTGAAGGCCCAGGACTGAAGTGGTGATGAAAAGAAGCAAGGCTTGACACTATGAAGAGAGCCTATTAGAGGTGGCTATTGGTGAAAGTTGCAGAGAGGAACTTCAGCATTTTGGAAATGACAGTACCAAAGGATAACCACAAAGAACAGGAGAAGCAATGGAGTGGAGCCAGTTGGAGAAATATAAGACAAGTTGTGTGTGCTGCAGAAGGCAGAGCCAGAAAAGTGACCCAAGCTCTTTGAAGGAGTCTAGAAGATCGTGAATGGATCCCAAAAAATGGATAATTGGAAATTTTGTTTTTGCTTTGATTGGGACTGTGCCCTGATTTTTTTCCTCTTAAAGTAAGAACATATTTTACTGGAGACACAGTTGAGAAACTTTGAATTTTGAAAGACCTTGGATTTTAAAATTTGGTTACTAAAATTTTAATGTGTTCAAGTTTATAAAGACAAGTGGGACTTTTAAAGTTATTTATGTTCTTAATGTGAGATCTTAAGAATGAATAAGAAAGGAAGGGTTATGGCTTAATAGTGATACGTTTGTCAAGTTGACAAAGAGTCAGTTGTACTGGGTAGTTTTTGTGTCAACTTGACACAAGTTAGAGTCATCATAGGAAGGAGCCTCAGTTGAGGAAATGCTCCTTGCATTTTCTCATTTAGTGATCCATGGGGGGGGGGGCATCCCTGGCCTGCTGCTAAGAACTACTAGACTTCTGACCTCTGAAAGAGCAGCAAATGCTCTTAACTGCTGAGCTACTCTCTAGCCCTTAAGTCACAAGTATATCTGTCACGAGATATATTAAAATATGTAAAACATATTTATACTCTGCCACATCAACTGCCAACTGTTTCCCAAAGCAAAGCAGATTCTATTCATTCACTCATTCATTCATTCATTCCTTAATTTGGATTGAAATGCCAGAGCTTATTCATATTTACATACTTTTTTAAAAGGTCATTACATATGTATTTCTATCCTAACTCAAGTTTATATTGTCAAATCAATTTAGTGCCTCAATCACAATTCTTTATGCCATGCATTAAAACTGGAATTTACAGCCTGAAACAAACAGTACTTTTTTCAGAAGATGGCCAATTTGCTACAATTAAGTAAAATAACAAAGAGGTTTGAGTTCCAGGAAGTTCTGTCATAGGAATTCTATAGTGGAGGTTTTCTCTGACTTACCATATGCTGACCAATGACTTTTCATTAGTTCGAGCCACTGGGAACTTTATCACCACAGTTCCAACCACAAAAGTCATCATCACCACCTGCAACTTCAGTTAACTAGACACTAAAGAAACTAGAGTTCACCTTACTGATCCTTAATTGGTTAGGTAGTAAGTTCTATGACCACAGAAACCACAATCACGCTTGCCTACTCTGTACCTACTTTAATAACCAGACCACTGTTATCTTCTTCACACCTTCCTAGAGTTTTCTACCAATTAACATTTCCTATACTTACAACAAATGATCTCTCCTCTTACTTTAGCAAAAGAGATCACTTTGCTTCCTACCTAGTCCCCCAAGCCCCTGGCAAAAATTATTTACCGTTGTGCTTGGTCTAATCTCCTGTCAACTCCCTGCTGCAGGCAGGTCCTCCTCCAAGGGTTTTGGTCTCATTCTAGCCACCTTGCTCTCTTTCTGGTTTGCTTCAAAGAAAGGGCTCTGATGGCTTAGATTTGTATGCTGAAGCATTTCAAATCCCCATCTTTTTTGAGGGGAGGTTTTTCTTGCCTTTTGTACACTTGTAGCAGCAATTCATCTTCCAACTACTCCATTTCTAAGACAATATTACTCAACGAGTAATTGCCCAATCAAACATTTCTCTAAACTCATAACTATCATACACATTTATCTAGTACCAACTCTTCAAACTTGATAAATGGCTTAGATATTTCCAAGCTCAACAAAATATTCCAGTCTTTATCTCCAAAACTTCAACTCTGTTGATGACTCATGTTCAAGATTTTCAAGATAGTCTCCAGTCCAACCCTCATTGTTTATTCTGCATTTCCTTCCTATATTCCTCCTCCTTTACTCTATTTTTAGGCATATGTTGTTTGAGGCTCCATCTTCTCACTACTATATTTTTTATTCTTTACATTTGGGACTATTATATTCATCCTCATGGGTTTTAATTACCTTTTTTCTTCTTTTTTGTCCAACCAAAGCTTCAGTGACTTAATTAGCATCTTGAGTGTTATGATGAACTCAAGGATAAATAAACCCCTCATCTTCCACAAAGCCTGTTTCTTCTGCTGAATTACTGAGTTACCCAACATCTCAAATTAGAAATCACAGGATCATCTTGCCCACTTATCCAAGCTGATTTTCAAACTCCAAAACACTAGTCAAATATACATCTAACAAACACCACATCACTGCCCTAGGAGCATATGTCCAACCTCCTAGCCCCAACTCCAGTTCTATCCACAACAGATTGGTTCAGAGGCCTGTGTCTACAGACCAAATTAATTTCAACTAAGTCAAATGGGCTGATGTAAAAATCAAGGAGAATTGAAAAAACATTGTTAGATTCCACCTGCGTGTTGAAAGTAGAATTCAGGAAAAAAAAAAAAAAAAAGAAAAGAAACACTGGACTTGGTAAGATTGTAAAGCATGCACAATTCAATTCTAATTCCATGAGCTAAAGCTGACTCCTAGACCTAAATGTTGTCACCTTCACAACTGAATAACCAAATAAAGCTCTAGAATCCCCATCTTTCCTGCCCCCTTCTTCTCCAATATCTAAGTCTCTATCCATCATACATTTGGAGTGCTAGAGGGAAACCTGATCATAGCACTTACCTTGCATGGTTCCTGTCACTAAGACTATGAAATCTCTCTCTTTTTTTGTTTTTTGTTTTTCGAGACAGGGTTTCTCTATGTAGTTTTGGTGCCTGCCTGGATCTTGCTCTGTAGACCTGGCTTGCCTTGAACTCACAAAGATCCATCTGGCTCAGCCTCCCAAGCGCTGGAATTAAAGGCATGCGCCACAAACACCCAGCATGTAATATCTCTTCCTTGCTGCTGACAGAACCCGATTTTTTCTGAAGAAGTAATTAACCCTAAACATTTCTATGCCATCACTATCTACACATACCCTTTCATCTTGAAAATAAGTATGAAAGGTTTGGTTTTTTTTTTCCTCTGAGTCCAAACAGACTAAACTGGCTACCAACATTCTCTTCTTTTTGGCCAAAAGATAAATAAACAAATTCTATTTTTGAAGACTTAGATGTTACCTTCTATGGAGAAAACAGAAACACAAAGAAAACTAGACTCCAGTGTTTTAAAACTCTTCTCCCTTATTTTGTTGCTCTGCCTTAAAAATTTCCAACCACTTTTGTACAAGTGCTTCATATCCTTTCCATGTGACTCTTCAGTGTTCCTAGTCACCTTTAGTTTCCTGCACATTTCATTATCATCACATTTCCAACAAAGATTAACAAATGGTATCCCATTTCTTTCTGAAAACCAATAATTTACATTGCCAGCATTTCCCAGCAAACTTCAAGTAGCTGTCTTGTAGACATTTTTCTATCATGCATTTTCTGCCATGCACCATCAGTTCCCATACATTATTCCCTCAAGTGCACTACTCTCCAGAGCTGCAGGGCTTAGATGCTCACTTACTGAGGAACTGTCAGTCGACTCACTCTGTTTTTTCACATTTCTGTTTCTTGCTCTTCTTTTTCTTTTCTTTCTTCACTTTTTTTGAATGCTTGTCTTTTTTCTTCTTTTTCTTCACAGAGTGTTCCTATAATTTTGAACAAGTATAAATAGAATTTAATCTTACCTAATTTAACAGGAAGGATTTTGAATGGAAAGAAAAAATCCATGCCAAAGAAACTTTACACAAAGATCATGACTATACACAACAAAATTCTCTAAAAACTTTAACATTCTTTCTGTAAGATAAGCACTACTGATCAATGTAATAGTTCAGACTTCTTACCAGAAAAGATATGAGAGGAAAGTTTTGGTTAAATTATTTGTATGTGACAGATATTAAATAATAATAATATATATAATATATATATACATCCACTAAGTTTTAGTGATAGGCAGTGTAGGAGCAGGACCACAGTTACTAATACATATTAAACATTTTTAAAATTTCTAAAAAACATATTTTTAATATTCTCATTAGAAAAAAAATGAGTGGATGAAAGGTACATAACCTCAACTAAATCTTTCTATGTGTACATAAATCAAAAATATCATAGTGTCCTCTGTAAATATAAATAATTAACATTTGTCAATTAAAACAAAACAAACACCACCACCAACAACAACAAAAAAAAACCTTGCATCAATTGTGGGGGCACATGCTAGAAAGCAAACTGCTAAAACTTTGTAAAAGAGAAAAGAAGGTTGATAAAAATTAACTAACTACAACAGGCAGAGGCAGGTAGGCCCGGCGGTGGAGGCCAGCAGAGACAGACAGACCTGGCTGGCGTGGCCCACAGAGGAAGACAGGCACGGCAGCGGCAACAAGCAGAGGCAGGTAGGCCCGCAGCAGCGGCCACAGAGGTAGACTGGCCCGGCAGAGGCAGGCAGGCCCGGTGCGGAGGCAGGAAGGCACAGCAGACAGTAGCCAAAACACAGTCGCAATAAAGACCAGAAACAGAGCTATTACCCGCTGAAGAGCTAGTTGAAAACAAAGCTCTTAATCAAAAGCTTGGAACAGGACGCCTCTAACCCCAACACTCGGGGAAGAAGCTATCTCCGTGGATGAACCAGAACGAATCTGAACACTCCATCTGAGGCCAACCAGGCCAGCTGCTGATCCTGCGAAACCCAACAACTTGGAGGTGTTGGTGAGACTACCCCGCTCAGCTGAAATCCATCCGGAGAGGATTCAGATCCTACAGTTTGAAGTCTGAAGAAACAAGATCAGCTGAGGAGTTGACGAATGAACAAAACGTGACCTGGGAACACAGAAGAAGGCAGCTGCCCAGCCACCAACCAGATCACCAGAATCATAAGTATATAATTCACCGATCGAAATCAGCTGCCCCTGAAGAAATAGCCCAATAGCACCAATTTAACCAAGAACCACTACTAAACCAAGACTAAAAATTAGAACAAGAGAGGCACTCTCAGACACAGACACCACCTGCACCTCACAGAGGAAGAGATGAGTAGACGCCAGTGCAAAAATACAGGCAACAACATAAAGACCTATATGGCAACATCAGAACCTAGTGATTCTACACCTGCAAGACCTAAACATACCATGACAGAAGAAACAGAAGAAATCAACCCTAAAAATGACATTAAGAAGATGATAGAGGCCCTTAAAGAAGAAATAAAACATTCCCTCAATGAGGAAATATAAAACTTCCTTAAAGAGGAAATGAAAAACTCCTTAAAGAGGAAATAAAAACTTCCTTAAAGAGGAAATAAAACTATTAAAGAGGAAAAAACTACTTCCTTAAAGAGGAAATGAAAAACTCATTAAAGAAGGAAATAAAAAACTCCTTAAAGAAATGGAAGAAAAACTAACAAAAAAATGGAAGAAATCAAATCAAGCCAAGAAAAAGCAATTAAACAGATGAAAGAAACATTCCAAGATCTGAAAAATGAATTTGAGACAATAAAGAAAACCATGCGAGGGAATGCTGGAAATAGAAATCCTGACTAAACGAACAGGAACTACAGAAACAAGCATAACCAACCGATTGCAAGAGATGGAACAGAGAATCTCTGACACTGAAGACACGATAGAGAAAATAGATTCGTCAGTCAAAGAAAACATAAAGACAAAAAAGTCTAACACAAAAACGTCAGGAAATTGGGACACCATGAAAAAGACCAAACCTAAGAATAATAGGATAGAAGAAGAGAAGAATACCAACTCAAAGCACAGAAATATATTCAACAAAATCATAGAAGAAAACTTTCCTAACCTAAAGAAAGAATACCTATGAAGATACAAGAAGCTTACAGAACACCAAATAGGCTGGATTCCAACAAAAAAAGTCCCTCGCCACATAATAATCAAAACACTAAACACACAGAATAGAAAAAATATTAAGAGCCGCAAAGAAAAAGACCAAGTAACATATAAAGGCAAACCATCAGAATAACACCAGACTTCTCAATAGAGACTATGAAAGCTAGAAGATCATGGACAAATCATGCAGACACTAAGAGACCACGGATGCCAACCAGACTATTATACCCAGCAAAACTCTCAATCACCATAGGCAGAGTAAACAAAATATTCCAGGATAAACCAGATTTAATCAATACCTGTCCACAAACCAGCCCTACAGAAAGCACTAGAAGGGAAATCCAACCCAAAGAAGCTAAACATCATGAAAAATCAAGCAATAGATAATCCACACCAACATACACCACAGAAGGACAACACAACACAACACAAAAAATAACAGGAATTAACAATCACTGGTCATTAATATCCATCAATATCAATGGTCTCAACTCACCTATAAAAAGACACAGGCTAACAGAATGGATAAGAAAACAGGACCCATCCATCTGCTGCATACAAGAAACACACCTTAACTTCAAAGACAGACACTACTCGAGTAAAGGCTGGAAAAGGCTTTCCAAGCAAATGGACCTAAGAAACAAGCTGTGTAGCTATCCTAATATCTAATAAAATAGACTTCAAACTAAAATCAATCAAAAGAGATCAGGATGGACATTACATATTTATCACGGAAAAATCCACCAAGATGAAGTCTCGATTCTAAACATTTATGCTCCAATACAAAAGCACCACATTCATAAAAGAAACACTACTAAAGTTTAAAACGCACATCAAACCCACACATTAGTAGTGGGAGATTTTAACACACCACTCTCACCAAAAGACAGATCTACCAGACTGAAACTTAACAAAGAAATAAAGGACCTAACAGATGTTATGACTCAAATGGACCTAATAGATATCTACAGAATATTCCATCCTAACACAAAAGAATATACCTTCTTCTCAGCACCCATGGAACCTTCTCAAAAATGACCACATGCTTGGACACAAAAACAAATCTCAACAGATACAAAAAAATTGGAATAACCTCCTGTATCTTATCAGACCACCATGCCTTAAAGTTAGACCTCAACAACAACAAAATTATAGAAAACCACAAACTCATGGAAACTGAATAATGCCCACCTGAAACATCAATGGGTCAAGGAAGAAATAAAGAAAGAAATTAAAGATTTCCTAAATTCAATGAAAATGAAAGTACAACATACCAAACTTATGGACACTATGAAAGCAGTGCTAAGAGGAAAATTCATAGCTCTAAATGCACACATAAAGAAGATGAGCAATCCATACCAATGAATTAACAGCACAACTGAAAGCTCTAGAACAAAAGAAACAAACTCACCAGGAGAAATAGACGCCAGGAAATAATCAAATTGAGGCTGAAATCAACGAAATAGAAAACAAGAGAACAATACAAAAAATCAATGAAACAAAGAGTTGGTTCTTTGAAAAAATCAACAAGATAGACAAACCCCTAGCCAAATTAACCAAAAGCAAAGAGAGAGCACCCAAATTCACAAAATCAGAAATGAAAAGGGAGACATAACAACAGACAATGAGGAAATCCAGAGAATCATCAGATCATACTTCAAAAACCTGTACTCCACAAAAATGAAAACCAGGAAGAAATGGACAATTTTCTGGATAAATACCACATACCAAAATTAAATCAAGACCAGATAAACCATTTAAATAGACCAATAACCCCTAAGAAATAGAAACAGTCATCAAAAGTCTCCCAACCAAAAAAAGCCCAGGACCAGATGGTTTCAGTGCAGAATTCTACCAGACTTTCAAAGAAGAACTAATACCAATCTCTTCAAAGTGTTCCACACAATAGAAACAGAAGGAACACTACCAAACTCTTTTATGAGGCTACAATTACCCTGATACCCAAACCACACAAAGATGCAACAAAGAAAGAGAACTACAGACCAATCTCCCTCATGAACATTGATGCAAAAATACTCAACAAAATATTGGCAAACCGAATCCAAGAATACATCAAAACAATCATCCATCACGACCAAGTAGGAATTCATCCCAAGGATGCAAGGATGGTTCAAACATACGAAAATCAGTCAATGTAATACACCATATAAACAAACTGAAAGAAAAAAAAACCACATGATCATCTCCTAGATGCTGAAAAAAGCCTTTGACAAAATCCAACACCCCTTCATGATAAAGGTCTTAGAAAGATCAGGAATACAAGGAACATTTCTAAACATAATAAAAGCAATTTATAGCAAGCCAACACAAACATCAAATTAAATGGAGAGAAACTCAAAGCGATACCACTAAATTCAGGAACAAGACAAGGCTGTCCACTCTCCCATATTTATTCAATATAGTACTAGAAGTTCTAGCTAGAGCAATAAGACAACAAAAGGAGATCAAAGGATACAAATTGCAAGGAAGAAGTCAAACTTTCACTATTTGCAGATGATATGATAGTATACATAAGTGACCCCAAAAACTCTACCAGGAACTCCTACAGCTGATAAACTCCTTCAGTAAAGTGGCAGGATACAAGATCAACTCAAAAAAATCAGTAGCCCTCCTATACACAAATGATAAAAGGCTGAGAAAGAAGTCAGAGAAACATCACCCTTTACAATAGCCACAAATAATATAAAATACCTTGGGATAACACTAACTAAACAAGTGAAGGACCTTTTTGATAAGAACTTTAAATCTCTAAAGAAAGAAATTGAAGAAGATATCAGAAAATGGAAGGATCTCCCATGCTCATGGATAGGTAGGATTAACATAGTAAAAATGGCAATCTTACCAAAAGCAATCTACAGATTCAATGCAATCCCCATCAAAATCCCAACACAATTCTTCACAGACTTGGAAAGAAAAATACTCAACTTCATATGAAAAACAAAAGACCCAGGATAGCTAAAAGAATCCTATACGATAAAGCAACCTTGGAGGCATCACCATCCCTGACCTCAAACTCTAACTATAGAGCTATAGTAATAAAAACAGCTTGGTACTGGTATAAAAACCGACATACGACCAATGGAATCGAATTGAAGACCCTGACATTAATCCATGCACATATGAACACCTGTTTTTGACAAAGGAGCCAAAACTATACAATGGAAAAAAGAAAGTATCTTCAACAAATGGTGCTGGCATAACTGATGTCAATATGTAAAGATTACAAATAGATCCATATCTGTCACCATGCACAAAACTCAAGTCCAAGTGATCAAAGACCTGAACATAAATCCAGTTACACTAAACTTAATAGAAAAGAAAGTAGGAAGCACTCTTGAACGCATTGCACCGGAGACCATTTCCTAAATAAAACACCAACAGCACAGACCCTGAGCACAACAATTAATAAATGGACCTCTCAGAAACTGAGAAGCTTTTGCAGGGCAAAAGACACAGTCAATAAGACAAAAAGACAGCCAACAGAATGGGAAAAGATCTTCACCAACCCCACATCTGACAGAGGATTGATCTCCACAGTATATAAAGAACTCAAGAAACTAGACATCAAAATACTGAACAGTCCAATTAAAAAATGGGCTAAAGAGCTAAACAGAGAATTCACAAAACAAGAATACAAATGGCTGAAAGACATTTAAAGAAATGCTCAACATCCTTAATCATCAGAGAAATGCAAATCAAAACGACTCTGAGATACCACCTTACACCTGTCAGAATGGCTACGATCAAAAACACCAATGACAGTCAATGTTGGAGAGATGTGGAGCAAAGGAACACTCCTCCACTGTTGGTGGGAATGTAAACTTGTACAACCACTGTGGAAATCAGTATGGTGGTTCTCAGAAAATTAGGAATCGAACTACCTCAAGACCCAGCCATCCACTCTTGGCATATACCCAAGGAATGCTGATTCATACCATAAAGATACATGCTCAGCTATGTTCAATAGCAGCACTATTTGAATAGCCAGAACCTGGAAACAACCTAGATGCCCATCAACGGAAGAATGGATGAAAAAATATGTGGTACATATACACAATGGAGTACTACTCAGCAGAGAAAAACAATGAAAGCATGAAATTTGCAGGCAAATGGATGGAACTAGAAAAAATCATCCTGAGTGAGGTAACCCAAACCCAAAAGACAGTCATGGTATGTACTCACTCATAAGTGATTCTAGATATAAAATAAAGAACAATCAACCACAACCCATAGAACCATGGAGCTATATAAATAGCATGGAGGTCCCTAGGACGACTGTGGCTTATAATAAATTTCGTTTACTCAATTATTGAAAAAAAATAGCCAAATGAATGGAAACACATGAACTATGAACCAAAGCTGAGGGGCCCCAGCTGGATCAGGCCCTCTGAATAGGTGAGACAGTTGATTGCTTGATCAGTTTGGGAGGCAACTAGGCAGTGGACCAAGTCCTGTGCTCATTGCATGAGTTGGCTGTTGAAAACTGAGCTTATGCAGGGACGCTTGGCTCAGTCTGGGAGGAGGGACTGGACCTGCCTGGACTGAGTCTACCAGGTTGATCAGTCCTCGGGGGAGGCTTTGCCCTGGAGGAGGTGGGAATGGGGTGGGTTGGGGAAGGGGAGGGGTGGAGGGGAGAACAGGGGAACCCGTGGCTGATATGTAGAACTGAATGGTATTATAAAATAAATAAAAGGGGGAAAAATGAAGAAAAAATTAACTAACTAAATAAAAAGACATGAATCTTACAACATGTACTTTCAGATCTAGAAGATTCCTATAAATAGCCCACAGATTTTAACTAAATCTACCAGCCAACACAATAACAAAACCTTTTCATATCATGATAAACTTGTGTCAAGACAGACATTTTGTTGCCTAAAGAGATAAGTTTCAATAATTCTAACCACTTGACAGTGAACATGTTATTGACAACCTGAGTTCAATACCCAGAATCCATAAAGTAGGTGAGAATTGACTCAGGCAAGTTGTAAGTTGTCCTTTGACCTGCACACATACCATCACATACATACATACATACATACATACACACACACACACACACACCACACACACACACACAGAGAGAGAGAGAGAGAGAGAGAGAATATAAATACAAAGCAAAATTGTTCCTCAATATTAACCTGAACCATACTTTAAAAAGAAAAGACATAAGCAAGATATATTGGCACATGCCTTTAATTCTTTAGTCCAACACTGGGTAGGGAGAGGCAGGCAGATCTCTGTGCTTTTGAGCCAGCTAGTCTACATAACAAGTTCCAAACCAGCTAGGGCTACATAGAGAGACCCTTCCTAAAAATACAAAATCAAGAAAATAGTCCTATCATTACATCAAGCACATCTGTTGATATTCACCTGTGAGCACTGTTCAATTCTCTCATTCACATCAGGTAGCATCCATGTGTCCTCACCTCGAAGTTGCTTAGTTCTTTGCATCTTTGTTCTTTTTCAAAATTACTTTTGGCCTAAAACAAAAGAATATGAAAGACAAACTGACAATTGATACAACTGCTTTTCAAATACAAAAGAAAAATTGTATACTTTCATATAAAGATTCCTAGTCAATAAATGGTCTATTCTTGGCTGGAGAGATGCTCAGTGGTTAAGAGCACTGCCGGGCGTTGGTGGCGATGCCTTTAGTCCAGCACTCGGAGGCAGAGCCAGCGATCTCTGTGAGTTCGAGCCAGCCTGGGCTACCAAATGAGTTCCAGGAAGGCGCAAAGCTACACAGAGAACCTGTCTCGAAAAAACAAAAAAAAAAAAAAAAAAAAAAAAGAGCACTGGCTGCTATTCTAGAGGACCCAGGTTCAATTCCAGGGTCCACATGCAGCTCACAACTGTCTGTAACTGCAGTTGGAGATCTGACACCTCACACCAATGCACATAAAATAAAAATTAAATAATTATTTTTAAAAAATGGTCTGTTCTTGACAATAAATTTGCCTCTACTAGTATAGGAAAGATTTTAAAAAACCTAACAACAGCTTTTCTTTAGGACTACAATCTTCAGTAAATCTGGTACAAATCACACATAGTATCCTGTCCAGTACTAGCTTATGTCTTCTTTTCCCCTGTCTCAAGTATAACTTGGAATCACTTTAACTGCCATCATCCTGTTGTTATTTATTTTGCTCTTTTCTGAGGGGCCTGTGGGAGCCCGTTTCAGGTTCCTCGTGGCTTTACCCAGCAGGTCACAGAGAGGATTAGGACCACAGGCCTGATGCTGGTTTCTGAGATGGACTGCTCTTGCTGTGCTGGGGGAGGATTTTTTGCTCCACCCTTGGCAGCTCTATAAATACCTCCCGAGGCAGAGACAGTCAGGCTCCTTGGAATAGGTTCCAGCCCTCTCGAGCTATCCTTTATTTTCTATCTATTTATCTCCACAATCTAAATCCTTCTATCTAATATTTCCTGCTGCTCGCACTCAAGAAAACTCTGGGAACTGTGTGGTTGGCCCACCACCAGCTCCAAATAAATCACACACAGAGGCTCGTTCTTAATTATCAATGCTTGACCTTAGTTTAGCTTAGTTTCTAGCCAGCTTTTCTTTAAGTTAATTATCCTAAACTACTTTTACTCTGGCTTTTCCTTTTCTCTAACTTCTGTAAATGTTATTCTTACTCCGTGCTTGTGGTGTAGCAGGTGGCTGAGCCCTGCAGTCTCCTCCTTCTCTGGCTCTAGATCTTAGATCACTCTTCCAGATTTGTCCTATTTATACTCTGCCTGCCAGCTCCACCTATCCTTTTACTACCTTGCTATGGCCAGTTCTCCAGAGAGGAGAGAGAGAGAGAGAGACAGAGAGGAGAGAGAGAGACAGAGAGCACACCTAGAAAAGGCGAGTTATAGAAGTGATGAGAGTTGGTTGTGAGATAACTCCGGGAGTCTCAATTCCTACAACTCTAAATAACTGTCCGAGATCTGTCTAAGACAAAAAACGAAAGCATTTTAAGAACTAAAGATTGATTCTCTCGGAAAGTGCTGGCTTAGCATGCATGAAGCCCTCAGTGCAAGCTCTAGTTTTAAAAGGAAGAAAGAAAACCTCCAAAGCGGAGGTACCTGGCGTAATACTTCGCCGTGCAATTCGGATTTGTTCTTTTCGCTCTTCGATACTCTTAGCACTTTCGAATCTTCCACTGAACGCCGCCATAGTTTTTGCTGTCGTAAAGCGAGAAGCCGTCAGGAACCTCAGTTTACGACTGTCGTAATTCAGAAACCAAATCTAGATTTCATAGGAGCGTTACTATAGCAACGCGCAGGCGCAGATCAGAAAGTCTGTCACGCAAGATTCGGTCAAAGCCTGGAAGGCTGACATTTTAGGAGTACTGGATTCGCTAAACGCTGAGTTAATATCAACAATACGTTATGATGCACCCTGAACTATACTAACTCCTTTCTTACCAAGACTCTTAAAAATACTCCAGTGAGCTAGAGAGTTGTAGAAGTTAAAACAAGATCTCAACGTTTTGGCCGGACTTCCTGTGATAGTGCACCAGGCTAAAGGGGAGCTGATCAGAAAGTCAGGATTTTTGGGGGGAAAGGGAGTCCGGGGATTGCTGTAAGATTCAATTTTTTTCGTTGATGGGTGTCTTTAAATATATTGAAAACGGAGTTGGAGAAATGGGTCAGCGTTTTGGGACGCTAACTGCTCTTGCAAAGGACCCAAGTTCAGATCTCGGACCTTTATGGAAGATCAAAAACATTCTTAATTCTATTTCCAGAGTTATTTCGCCCTCTTCTGACCTGCACAGGCACTGCACCGCCGTGGTGCACTTACATACAGCCAGACAGAAGAAACAAAAAATATGTATTTTTTATGTCTGGAGGTTGCACAAGCCTGGGTACAGAAAGAGTTCCCATCACCCTGAGGGACCTCTTTGTTGTGTTTATTGCATCTTGCATAAATAAATCTCTGTATCAAAATACTAGTACTTATCTGTGCCTCAGTTGATTGGTTCACAGGACAAGCCATTTCTCTCTTCTTTAACTCTGGCAATTCAGAATTTAAAATGCCAAACTTTAATAGTTACACACACACCCCAACCCCCTTCCCCATCACCACCACCAAAGTGCTATTGTTTGATTTGATTCATTATGTTTGGGAGGCTGCACCCTGCACAGATGTACCTGGGCATCAGAATCGAGAGTAACCAGTCAATGTCAAGCTGATTAGAAGGGCTGCTGCACCTGGCTCACCCATCCCAAAGGCACCTAGAAGTGCATGCCTTGAAATACTGCTAGCCAGTCTTGTGCTTTTCAGTAACCTGGCTTCTCAGTCAGATGTGCTTTGAAAGTTCATTTTGTTGTTAAGGAAAATACCCATGAGCTTTTGTATTGAAAAGTCACAGGAAATGAAAATGTCAGGAAACTAAAAACTAGATTTTGGTATTTCCCCTTCTTAAGTTCTCATTTCCCATCTCACCATGCACTAGTGATGAGAGGCCAGGCTGATACTGTTACAGCTAAGGTAGAAGCTGCCTGATGGTGACAAGCTGCTGTATCTCCATTTTCCCCACAGGGTTTGCCCAGCTCCAACTGTGTAAAGAAAACACATGTAAGGACTAAGCCCTGTTAGACTTGAATTTTTGAGACAGTTTAGACTCAGACATATTGAAATCTGGTCTTCTCATCAGTCTAGAGATGAGCCATGCATAGGTATGCCCTGTAGTCATGCTTTCACTGCCTCTTGTGCCTGAACTTCCCTTTCTTTCTCACTCTTTCACCTTTTCTCTGTCCACTCCCTTCCTCCATTGCTGAGCCTGACATAAGGGCCGCCTTCCAGCTCTTACTCCCACCTAAGGCCTTTGTATTCATTCATATCCAGGTCAAACAAACACCCTGATCACAAAACGAATGCTCCATCTTCATACTACTCTCCAGATATTTTCACATCATGATTTAATGCTACTATAGCTCTCTATCTCTACTTGAAGTTGTCTCGACTGCCCATTTATTTGTTTCCTGGATAACCCCAGGATACCTATCACAAGTATTCAAGAACTTGAGTAAATGGTTGAATTTACATAAATTGCATACATCTGCTTATATTTTAAAACAGTCCTTTTATATTCATAGTAATTCTTGCAAGAACTAAAAATTAATCATATAGAAACTGTACTTTAAAGAAAGTCTGTGGATGAAGAGATGGCTCAGCAGCTAAGAGGTACCACTCATGTTGAGGTCCCACGTTGGGTTTCCAGCACCTACATGGCAGGCCACAACCATCTGTAACTCCAGTTCCAGGGATCAGAATGCCCTCCTCTGGTCTCTTTGGTCACTGCGGCAATGTGATGTACTTATGTAGAGTTAAAACATTCATACACATAAAAGAAAAATTAATCAAAAAAAAGTTTTAGTAGATTCATAATCCTTACCAAATTAGACAACTTGTTTGAAAATGATTATTTATATAAATGATGTTTTGAAGAGCTTTAAATTCTATCATCATGTGTAAGACAACTGTCAAACACGATCAAGATAATAAAAATTGTCCATAAAATAAGATAAATGGATGTGTGAAAACAATCCTATACAGTAACATGCATAAATTGACATGCAATGTATATAGGGACATTCAATTTCATGGGGAGAGGGGGGTGTTGAAGCTGAAACAGATTCCTGTGAGGATGACCATATGTCCTAGCTCACATAAAGCAACCTAATTTATATTTATTTCCCTAATGGTTATCAACAGTTCCTTATTTAGCTTTTGAAAGGGTCACAGTTTAGATCATAAGTTACAAGATCACCCTAATATTAATCCTATGTTAATTCCTTTCAACATAGTTTGTTGTCTTTAGGTAGTCAAGAGACCAGAAAGACCAAGAATCCTTTCTGACAATATGATGTAGCCCATAACAGAGATTTGACAATCTATTTCCCAGCCACTAATTCTGTGCCAATTTCTGAGGTATTGGTGAGGTGTTCAGTACACAATTTCTGAAGCCAGATGTGCTAGGTTAAAAAAAAAACTCTGCCACTTATTTAGTCATGCCACTTGACATAATCTGCTTCTTTTTGTTTCTTAACTGCAAAGTGGTAACAATACTGTATGCCTAACTTCTGTGAAAATTGAATGAGTTAAAGCATGTAGAGCTTCCAAACTAAGTGCTAAGGCAATAATTTTCACATTTTGGCATTATCTCCTAGTCAGTGACCTGAGGTCATACGTCCTAGTCACCTTGATCAACTTGGTAAACAGGCTGGAGTTATCTTAGAGGAAACCCTTGACTGAGGATTGTCTAGATCAAATTGGCCAGTGGCATGGGGTAGGAAGAGTTTACTTAGTTGTTAAGTGATGTAGGGGGACCCAGCCACTATGGGTACCACTATTCCTTGTCCAGGTGGCCTTGGACTATATAACAAGTATGAGCAAGTGAGTCAAAAAGCAAAGAAACAACATTCCTCCATGTTTACTGCTTTCAAGTTCCTGCCCTGACTTCCCTCAATAATGGACTGTGACTTGGGAATATAAATCTTTCCTACCCTAAGTTGCTTTGGTCATTGTCTTTATCACAGCAATAGACTGAAATTAGAACACTATGCTGAACTACCGTTTTCTCTCTAATTTTTATGACATAAGTGCCTTCTATATTCATTGTTTTCTTGTTATAAGTCATGTACGAAACAAGAAAAGCATTTCTCAGTAGGTTCTTTCAGCACTGGAACAGATCACTGATTCTCTATGGTTGAGCATCAAAGTAGTTTGTATTAAGATGCTATCTTCTCTACAAACCACCACTACTAGCTTTTGTGGTCCACATTAGGTAAGTAAAGTGTTCAACTGAATTTTAAATTTTAAGGTAGAGATGTCACAATTGTGAATATTTTCATTATTGTATATGAGTAGAACCATGGAAAATATTCCCTCATCTTCTGACTCCTGTAAACACTGAACTCCACTGTGTTCAAGTTGATCTAATATGTAAATGAAAGTCTATACATTCCTATACTTCTTTGTTTCACATACATAATTTCTAAACATCACAATAATCATGCATTTGTCTTTGCAGTTATTTAAAGCATTCTATAAATCTCCTGTTTTATCTTTTTTATTCATTGTATAATGAAGGTTTTGTCATCCCCAAGATGAAAAACTATGGTTCAGAGAATATATGAAAGTGTCTTTCCCTAATATCACACTGGTGGTAAAGTTTTTTCCAAGCCTGGATCTCCTGACTCCTATAATAGTGTTTGGGAGTGATCTTTAAAAGAAAACAGAATCAAATTCCCCTTTTCCATAGAGTACACACAAAATCACCTAGGGAGCTCAGCTATCTAGACAGACCTAGAAATGTGGATGTCCATCAGGGAGTGTCAGGTAATCATGCAGATACTGAGCAGCCACATTTTGAGAAACACCACTCAAGGTGATGGCACACTATATGGAGATTGTAGGGAATACTCCAAAGGGCTATCTTATCCATGTAATATGGTAATTAAAATAAGTAGAGGAAAGATGCTTTTTGGTCAGTAGAGATCAATGTCCTAAACACAAAAACATTTTCTCTGTAACGGTGACAGTTAACTCTTCAAAGTTATATCTCTTGTTTTCCTGAACAGCAGTAGAATGACCAGATGTCTGCTGTGTCAATTCAAAACTTTTCCTTCTCAGATGAAACAGGTGTGTTATTTCTCTTGCAGGAAGACAGACATCACTTGTAGCATTTCTCACTCAGATGGGCTTTGAAGGAACTCAATTTAGTTGAGGTACTACATGCCAATTTTTTTCTCATGAGACTGGGCTGACATTTTGTTGACAAGGACAATGTTCTAAGGCCACCTGAAAAAGGAAATTCTATACTCAAGTTAGAAAAGGACCTTCTACATGCACCTGAAAAATCTTGGATCTTTTAAATAAGATACAATTTCACAATTTGGAAGTCTGAAGAAGATAACGTATTTGTGTTCCCATAGTAAACATGCCAATTAGCATACAGTTTTGTCTATAGGCCAAGTAGATTGACAGTATCTTGATTACTTTTGAACTTTGTGTAGACAAAGGAAACTATGCCAGTCTATTTCCTTAAACATATTGTGGTGGTTTAAATAAGTTACTGTCATCATTATGAACTCAGTGTTTAATTTTGAGTTTTAGTGAATTATATCAATGTCTTATTTCTCTTAATAGGTTTTTCCTGATTAATATTAAACTTCTCAAAGAGCAAATTCATTCGATTTGAACCTCACAGATTGATACATCAGCTCAGGAGTTAGAGTGTTTTTCCATAAAACACTTGAAATTATAAACTAGGTGATCTTAGTAGAATCTGCTCAGCTCTGCTAGTTTATGTTAGTGACTAGAGGGTGCTGAGTGGAGGAGTGAGGTTGACTGAGCTTTTACTTAAATCCCACACATTAAGCTGTAGTTTTCTTTATTTTCCCCTAAGACAGGGTTTCATGTGTCCTTGACTGCCTTGAAATATATATGAGGATGAAGATGTTCTTCTACTCATGATCTTCTATCTAGTCTCCTCTCCCAAGTTCTGGATTATAGAAGTCAACACCGTGCCCATTTTTATGCTGTGCTGGGAGTAAAATCCATGGCTTCCTGAATGTTAGGCAAGCTCTCTACCAACTGAGTTTTTCAAGCCCTGGACAATAGTTTTTTATCTGAAGGTGCTGATGTCTGTATATATGATCTATTTGTTACAGAAGTTGTAAAAAATGTGCTAAGATTTAAAAACTATGTTCAGTGTATTATGAAATGATCAATATTTCAATTTTTAAAAACTTTCTTTTTACATATAGGTAATTCTTACTTTTGCATTATTGATAAAATGGTGACCACTCTTCAAGTTCTTAAATGAAAGAAGACAGAACTCCATGAGCCTATAAGTGATGATAATTCATTGAAACTTGCTATGAGCATACTTTTCTTTCTGTGGCTAAGAGTAAAACTTATGGTTTACCATCTTTATTATAAAGATAGAAAAATTAGGTGGAAATTCTCACAAGTATGCATCTATTTTGTGAGATTAATGTCACAAAATCATGGGGGCAATTCACATTGTTATTTCATTGTCATTTTAAAAAATTCATGTTCTGAAAAGATTTTTTTTCTTATGTTACTCGGCTAGATTACTGTTACTAAACTACTATTTGTCTCTCTATGATATTTATTTCTTTTTAACACCTATCTCTTGTTTGTCTATAATAAATTTTATGGAAGTTATAGATTGCAGAAAGAATATAAGAGCATATATTGTGTATAGAATCAAGTCAGTCAACTGTCCTACTGTTCTAGCCTCAAACGAATGTTGGGAAAAGAAACATAATCAGTGTAATTAGCTTATTAGGTGAAAGATCCATGATAATGTAAAGATGTTACAAAGAATTTATTTTATAAATCTTCAAGGAGGTCTTTGTGTTTTCTTAAATTTTTCCTCCTGATCACTTACATCTTAGCAGGTGGCCAAACATAGTTTAAAAGACTAATTGTTGATAAATGATTAAGACATACATAAACATATTAATATCCACTGTTTACTACCATATTGTTCTAAAGCAAGTGACCATATATACTGTCTTGCTTGAAGAAGTATTTGACAAAAGAAGCAATATTGCCAGTTTGTAAACTTTCTTGTTCTAAAGAAAGCAGCTCTGTCCTGTAGATAAAGTTATGCAAATAAGCTATTTTATATTAAAGATGGTCCCATAACCTCACATATTTGAATGCTTAGTCATCAGAGAGTGGTGCTATGTGAAAGGACTTGAGGATTAGGAGTAATGACCTTGTTGAATAAGTTTGGCCTTGTTGGAAGAAGTGTGTCCCTGGATGGCCTTTGAAGTCTCTCTCTGTCTGCAGATCAGAATGTAGTTCTCAGCTACTACTCCAGTGCCATGCATTATGCCATATTCCCTGTCAAGATGATAATGGACTAACCCTCTGAAACTGTGGCAGCCTCCAATGAAATGTCTTCTTTTATAAGAATTGCCTCAGTCATGGTATCTCTTCACACCACTCTAACAGTGACTAAGGCAGTATGTATAAAGGAGGTTGTTATGTAACTGTTGGCACACAGATTATTCATTTAAGGAAATCTGTACTTGCATAAAACATTCTGAGAGGACCAAACACTACACCATTTAGGGCTCTGTGTCTAGTTTAAACTGAAATTTAAAAATGGAGCATAGTCTCAGTTATCTTTTCTACTGTTACGTTAATTTATTTTCTTGTTTCAAATCCACATCCTTTCATTCTCTCTCTATCAAAGCCATCAGTTATAGTCCCAATAACAGCAATAAAGGAATGAGAAATTATTTACATGAGATTTATTGCTGAAAATTAGAATTACTCACAGAGTTCAGTTAAGGTGAGAGATCTTTAGGTTTTATACAACTCACTTGGCAGCATTGCAGAAAATCAGAGAGGGGTGAGCTTGAGGCAGAAGGAAAATGACATGAAATGTTTGGAGCAGCCATCAGAAAAACTTGGTGAACCAAAACATATGAAGTGATAATGAACAATAAAAGATACAATCAATCCATAGCCTGAAATTTTGAGGTGCAGACTGTATATGGTAAATTTAAAGAAGAAATTAATCAATAAAACTTGAGGAGTCTGAAGGAAGACCTTTGAATACTTAGATATGAGAGCGGCTCTCTGGGAGGCTTTGATGAGCTATTGTTGCTGCTAAGTAAAACATAATGTAGAGATTTGTGCTTTGTATTAAAGTATAGATCAAGAAATTAAAAACCAGGGTTGTCACTAAAAAGAATTATTTTAATCTACTTAAATGATACAATAGTTACTTAGAGAAACCTAAGGAAAGAGAAAATTAGTTTAAAATATATTTTGGTAGTTGTTTTAGCTGCATACTAGGTAAAGGACAGGTATTGGTTTACTTAAAAAATTAGCCCATATCTAAAATAGTAGCTACATAAGACTCATGATATGGCTGCATTTTTGATAATTATTCAAGATCCATATATTTTTATACTGTATAAAAAGATGAGCTGAAATGGGGTATGGTAGAAATCACTACCCCAGTCTCTAGGAAAATACATCCTGCAGCACTAATGTGATACTAATCTCTACAAACTTTGCAGGCATATTATCTTAGCTTTGCCTTACTCCTTCCATTGGGAACCTTTTCCAGTGGCTTCCAGATGTCCTTTCTTAAACAGTAGCATAGGACACTGCATAGTTCAGAGAACCAGTGCAGTTGCTGGATATTTCCATTCCAATCGTACATCCTAGAACTGGGGAGATATCCACAGTATGGATTGAAAAATGCACTAGACCCACTGTGAAATGTTACACAGTATCTGTGTGTGTGTGGGGGGGGTGTGTGGGTGTAGGATCTCCAGAAGAGGTCAAAATCTCAAGTCCATTATATAAAGAAAAATTTGAGTGTAACTGGCACACATCTTCCTGTATATTTTAAATGATCTTTAGTTTACTTCTAATACTTAACACAATATAAATAAGCTATGTATCTACTTGTTACAATGTTTCATAAGTATATTAGATGAGATTGTCTAGAGTAATGTAACCAACAAAATGTATATTTATTATATAATGGGTATTTGTTAGATTGGTTTACATGTAGGAGCTGGGTAGTAGAACAATGGCCATCTGCATACTGGAAAGGCAGAGAAACCATTAGTTGCTCAGTCCATGAAGCTGACACAGCAGTCCCTGGAGAGTCACAAATTCAATCCACATTCAGCAAGGAAGGCAACAGAGGAACAGAAAACAATCACAAAGAAACAGGAAGACAAGTAGGTGAAACTTTTTTTCCTTAGACCTGGTTACATCTGGCTACCTAGAGGAAGGTGCTATCTATTCTGAGAATGAGTCCTGTGTCCCATCCTACACACACACACACACACACACCACTGACATGTATTCACAGACATGACCATGACCAAAAGTCTGTCTCTTGGTGATTTTAAATCCCTTCAAGTAGCAATCAGGACCAAACATCATCGCTGTGGGAAATATACTAAAAAAGTGTGTGTGCATGCTCAGCATAGATAAAATCATTCCTAATGTTTTTGGTCTACAGTTGGTTGCATCTATGAACACATATTCCCACTCTTTCTGTTCCAGCCACAGGTCTTCCTTACGGTTCTTTTCTTTGGCCTTTTACCTTAGAATTTTTCCTCTATCTGAAATTCTACTTCCCTATGTAAATACATAACTAACCTCTCAGCCTGTCAACTCTTCACTTAAATGTCATGTTCTTATAGAGAACCATCCACACCTTTTTAGAAGTTGGAATCCACCAGGCCTCTCTTAACGTCTTTATCTGCTCTACATCTTTTCTCTATGAAGAAAAATATGTCACTTCAGAACATGATGCATGTTTATCAATTGTTCTTATTGATTACAGTCTATTCTGAAACAGTCCATTGAGTTTCACACTCCCTCCACTTCCTCCTTTCAACCACTCCCTCCAGCAAGAATTATCCCTGAAGTGCAGCAAGCAATCAGTAAATTAACAGTGACAGAATCATAGGGTGCATTAATGAATGTCAATGCCGAATTGATATTCAAAAACAGATGAGGAAAGATAAAAACCACGTGTCTTACAGGTGATTAGTTAGGGTAGAAGAAGAGGATGGAACAAGTTGGTGTTTACTGTCCATTATGTAAAAAGTACAATGTTTGAACTTGTCATGCTCTCTCATGTAATCAATCCATCCAAAGAAATTGCAACTATTATAATTTTTTCTTTCAGATATAGATATGCCAAATTCTCACAACTACAAAGTGGTGGATCGGTTTTAAATACATCTGACTTGAAAATACTGTCATAAAAATGTGCACTACTCACTTTTTGTTGTAGTGATAAAATACCATGACAAAAAGCAATTTATAGAATGAGTTTATTTTGTCCTACAGTTCCATTGGAAGATAGTTCATGGCAGCAGGTGGCTTTAGTGTATATATCAGACACACACAGGAAGAAGAAAGAGCAAGCAGGAAATGGGGCAAGGTCATAAATCCTTAAAGCCCTCCTCCATACTTCCTCAAGCAAGGCTCCACATTGTAACCATTCCATAACCCCTCCCCCAAATATCACCACCAACCTGGGACCAAGGAGTTAAATACATGAGCCTGTGATGGACATTTCTTGTTCAGACCACAATACATAACAAGACAAATTTACTTCAGGACAGACATAGCCATGAAGGGATAAAAGAAGTCAGAAGCTAAAAAAGTAAAACATGCTCACACCTGCAACCAGATTATGACAATTTATATTTTCAAAACTTCAGTTAAATTCTTCAATGTAAAACATGAATCAAATTGATATAGTCCCATTATTGTTTCTTAGCCTTTTATCTCACAGGGTTCTGATTTGAACAGGCTAGATCCAAAACAATAAAGTTTTAAAATTATATGCAGACAGCCAATATTGCTCCTCTCATCCCTTACTTTCATTCAAAAGCTGATATACAGTAAATTGTAAATTATGAGACACAATACATCACAGTATCTTGATACTCTATTAAGACTTGAGATCATTTCCTTCATTCTTCAGAATTATTGTCATAACTGACAAATCCTAATTGTTAGTTATAGTTTATATTTTCTCTTGCTTTATAACAATTATTTTATGAAGAAATTAAAAAGTTATCTACTAAAGACTTTGGGAGAAGGCTACCAAGATTTTCACACTGGCAGTTCTTTAGTCTCAAGGAAACACCAATCACAAAGGTGTAGCCTGAAGCTGCTGGAAATGGGCAGTAACAAAAAAAAAAAAAAAACCTATAAACACTTCTTAATTCTATGGGTAGAAAACATGCAGTAAGTTGCATTTAGGTCCTGCAGGGACAATGGACTTATTTCTTACTTTACTCTTGACTGATACCCAAGAATACCATTTCAAAGGAGAAGAAATGATGGGAATGACACAGAAGAGATTTCTCTTATTTTTCTGTTTCACTTTTAGACTGGGTCTCACTATGTAACCCTAGCCAGTTTTGATCTCTGGGGCTCAGACTTCTGAACAGATGATATTATAGAATGACCCTATGAATGCCTTTAAGTTTCTTTCTAAAATATCCAAGAATAAAAAAATATTCAAATTAGCTTAAAGAGTCAATGTGTATTTTAAGAAATTTTCTTCTTATGGTCAATCAACATTGCTAACATGTTTACCTGGAAATTTAAATTAACCAAAAGACATTCAAACTTTGATTTAGAACCATCTAATAACGTTTTCCCCCCTTTGGTTTTTTCGAGACAGGAAATCTCTGTGTAATCCTTGCCTTCCTGGAACTTGCCAACCAGAGCAGCCTTGAATTGACAAAAATCCTCCTGCCTCTGCCTCCAGAGTGTTAGGATTAAGACGTGAACCACCACCACCTAGCTTTACATCTTTTTTTTTTAAATATATTCAGCCACATATAGTAGCACATACCTTTAATTCCAGCACTTGGCAGAGGCAGTCAGATATCTTGTGGGTTCAAGACCAGCCTAATCATTTTAGCTAGTTCTGGAATAGACAGAACTAGAACGTGAGATCCTCTCTCTCTCTCTCTCTCTCAATATATATATATATATATTATGTATGTGTGTGTGTATATGTGTATGTGCATTGGTACAAAGGTCAGGACACCTTGTGGGAGTCAGTTTTCACCTTCTACTATGTTGGTCCTGGTAACTGAACTCAGGGTATTAGGCTTGATAGCAAATGCCTTTATCAACTAAGCATCTTACTGGTCCACATGTTCCTTTAATAGAATGGTTCTTAACCTTCCTAATGCTTCAATTCTTTAATACAGTCCCTCATGTTGTAGTAACCCCTAACCATACATTTATTTTCATTGCTACTTCAAAACTGTAATATTGCTACTGTTATGATACTAATGTAAATACCTAATATTTCTGATGGTCTTAGGCAACTCCTGTGAAAGTGTCATTTGGCTGTCAAAGGGTCATGATCCACAGATTGAGAACTACTGTTTTAATATATAAACAACATCTTAGTGTTTTCAATATATATAATTTTAAGCTATACTTAAGCTTAATCTAGAGAGGCAAAAGCAGGAGAATCAGCTACATAGCAAGATTGAAGGCAACCTGGACTACATGAGATCTCTCTCAAAAACAGAAAAGAAAAAGAAAACTGTATATTCAAATAGAAGTCTTATTTGAAAGGGCCCGACTACAATTTTTAATTTGTTAATTATAAACATTTTTTAATCAAGTGATGGTCTTAAAACATGTACATGTTACTTTTAATTATGTTTTTTGATTGAGCCAATTACAAAAATCATAAAAGTTTCTCCCTGGTCAACTCAGTCTGGCTAGACATTGATCAATCTTACTAGGACTTTCCAGGAATATGCTTTTGGTTTCACTGACTAGATAAAAATGCCTCTATTCTTCCTGGATTGGGACAAACTATGAATAAGGAAAAACAGCTAATTGTGACTGAAAGAGCAAAATTTGGTGTGGCTGATAAATTTTAACTTCTGGAATTTAACTGTTAAAAGGAACTATTTGAGTTGTCTTTAAAGCTTAAACCAATTGATGAGGAATAGTGATTCCTGGTAATAAATCAGTCAGGATTGCTAATTACTTCAGCCATTAAAAAGTAATCTTTTGCTCACAAGTTAATATCCCTTTCAGCCTCCAATTTACTTTTTTACATGGCATTTATGATTACAATGAACACAATATTTACTTACCTGTTTGCGTTTATCAGCCTCCCTTTCTAGAAGGTAAGCTTCCTAGGAATAAGGGCTTTGCTCTTGTTTTCTACTGGTGTGTATGTTTGTGGTAACAGATAATAAATCCAGAGCTTCAATTAGAAACACATGTTCTTTCAGAGCTAAACACCAACCTACTTTACTTGCTCATAACTTCATTCCTAGTACTTAACAGTAAATAGCATGAATTTAAAGAATATCTGTTGAATGAAGTTTCTATGAATTCAGAGAATCACCTGGCTAAAGTTTTACTGGGCATCCACAATGTGCTAGAAAGATCCAGTGAGAAAGTTACTACGAGTTTTTCAGATAAAACTTCACATTATTTCCTACTGTCCAGGAGTATTCACTTAATTAAAAGGTCACATCATTGTTTCACTACGATCCTACATAGTATAGGATCTTTATATATAAACACTTTATAACAAAGCTTATCTTCAAAATGCTGCACACTTATACAAAGATCACAGGCCTTTCACAAGTTAAAGCCAATCACTTTTAAACACCATACTTAGAAGGCATGTAAGAGGAACCTACGTTAATGAAGTCAGTCAATAGTAGCAGACAGAATGTTACCTAAGTAATCTCTGCTCTTAGCTCTCCTTTGGTAATGTCCCCCAAGTTGCCTCACTAATTAAAGGGATAATTTACCCTCCTTCTCAAAAACAGATAGGCAGTTTTTTCCTTTTACACCTGATATGTTCAGATAAATGATCAGACCTTTTGAAGAACAACACACCAATTCCCCTGATCATAGTAGCTCTGCAGAATGCTAACATCACCCACAGCCTGGCAGGAAGCCTCCAATTCTCCATCACAGAAAACATGGTAATAACGATGAAACACGGGACTTGGGTCAGGGGATCCTGCTAACCCAAATGGCTCAACATCTTTGTCTTTACTAGGGTTTCCCTTGAAGTGCCAAGGAACCAGCACATCTTGGGAGTGAAAGGAAGTCCTGTTTGTATGAACAGGAAGCTCAGAACTAGGAACTTTTCTTGGCGTACATTCTCCCTCTTGGATGTTATTAGTGGTGGGGACAGATGATGCTTGGTCTTCACTGCCTCCGTCAGGCGTCTGATTTACGAGTAGTCCTGCAGTGGTTGTGGCACTGTTTATCTCCTCTTTATCTTCTTGGCTAGTTTTGCTTCCTTTAAGGTACTTGGACTTCTGGTTTTTATACTCTTGTTCCATTGCCCAGACATATATAAGGGCCTGCCCACCAGGTCTCAAGAGACGGGCAAGTTCTTGGAGAGCTGCCACTCTACGTTCCTAAAAGAAAATTTAAAATGAAATGATTGTCATTTATTAACCTACAGGAGACAGAGAGAGGAAGTAGAAACATATAATTAAATGTAGGATTATTGTATTAAAACACCTGACAAAGGCAGACTAGACCTGAATGAATTTAATTTATAGTGTGAGAAATAGATTACACACAGGAAACAAAAGATTCCCTGGCCTGAGGACACCAGGCTCTGAGTACAGGGAAGTCAATGCAGCTGGAATGCAGGGGACAGAATTACAGAAAAAGGAGGAAGTGCAGGGAAATGCCTACAAAGGCTACATGCAAAGTCTTCTAAAGGCATCGTCCAGTTCCTATGCTACAGAAGCAATTCCTTGGTGAAACTCCAAGAAATTCAGCAGAGAAGCAGCTGGGAAGTTAGAAAGCAAAGCAGAGGTTTCAGCAATCAAACAATGCTGGAGACAGAAGATGACCTTAGGGTCTTCAAGGTACAATGGCACAGATATAAACCAAGCCTAACCTGAAACCATAGGGAGGGTTAGAAATAAGTAGCTATAAACTGGCTACAATAGAACAGAAAGCCAATCCTTAAAGAATTATATTGATCAGCTTACATGTAGTTGTAGGTCCAGAATCCAATAATAATAACAATAACAACAATAATAATGATGATAAAAATGAGATATATTGAAAGCAATCATGACCAAAGCCCAAAAACCAGAGGCAAAGACAGACTAGGAAAATAAAACTGCAAGCCAGAAGAAGGCAACAGGTGTCCACCTTTATTACTTTCCATCTTGGTCCCTTTAGACAAAGGGTCCCTTGAACCTAGCACTAGCTAGAGCTAGACTGCCTGCTAGACTACCAGCCAGTAACCACAGAAATCTTTCTATCCCTGTCACCTCAGCATGGGAGTTACAAGTGTGTGTGTGTGTGTGTGTGTGTGTGTGTGTGTGTGTGTGTGTGTGTGTGTGTACCACGCCCAGCTTTTATGTGGGTGCTAGGTTCTAAACTCTGGTCTTCAAACTTTCACATAAAATGCTCTGAACTACTGAGTCACCTCTCTAGCCCCAAGAACATTTTTGTAGATATAAAAGAAAGGGTATATAACTATTGCTGAGGGAAAGAGAGAGAGACAGTGATAGAGAGAGACAGATACAAAGAGACAGAGATATTTTGGTTTAATGAAATTCTTCCTTTTTTTTTAACTAGGAAAATGAAGAGTACTTTCACTTATTTAACTCTGGAGTATGTTTTTCACAGTTTATCTGGATTCTTTGTAACCATCACTTCCAGGAATACAAGAAAAGAAGTAGCAAAATAGCTTTCCTTTCAGAAAGGCTGCCTGTCAAGGTGTTTTCAATTTCTTATGTATTCTCAGAAACTTTACCCTCAGTTTTTACAGACAGAAAAGGAGATAACTGTTATTATTTTCATTAGACTTAGGAATGTTCCTACCACCAATTAACCACGAGGTATGGCCTCTGTCGGTGCAGAAATACTCTGCCAACTATTATCTATCCTTTTATAAAAGATGTAAAATTATATAACTCGACTTTCTAAATCCATACAGTGCTTCAACAAGGCAACTGTTTGAATATTTGAGAAATGAATTCAAGTTCAGTAAGTAGGCTCCATGGTCATTCTACCTCTCAGATGTTTTAGTTTTTATATGGATTAAAACTAATATAACGCCAGGCGGTGGTAGAGCACGCCTTTAATCCCCACACTGGGGAGACAGAGGCAGGCGGATCTTTGGGAGTTCGAGGCTGGCCTGGTCTACAGTGACATCCAGGAAAGGCGTGAAGCTACACAGAGAAACCATGTCTCGGGAAAAAAAAACTAATATAACATTTAACAGTGTTATTATTGGTCTCATAAATTGTTTTGTAAGTTTCTCACATTTCTTCCAGTCGACTTGCTACTTGCTATAGTTTCTATTAACCCAGATAAAAACCAAGTGATGTACTACTTGGAAATGAGACTGGGTTTACACAATTATTTTCATCTTAATGTTTTGTAGTTATTGTCCTCTATTTTCTGTACATGAGACAAAGTTTAGTTAATCAAAATTCAATATAATAGCTATGTATATTATAAAGCAGTTATTCTGTATTCAGTGTAATTAAGAATTAAACATTGTATGTCTTGGACTAGGGAGATGGCACTGTAGGTAAAAGCTCTTGGCACTACCTGATGATTATTGTGTGATATTGTTTATATTCTGAAAAATAAATCTTGCTTGGAGTCAGAGGGCAGAGATAGCCACTAGTTAATCATAGAGGTCTAGAGGTCTGTGCAGAGACGAAACAGGAAGTAGTAAGGTGGGGTGGAGATAGGATCTCAGCCTTTTTGGATGGAATAATGGAAGAGGAAGGAAGCGACTGTGGCTGTTCTTCTGCTTCCCTGATCTTTCAGGTTTTTACTCTGATATCTGACTCCTGGATTTTACTGAAAAGATCAATTAGATTTATGCTTCTCTGGCACCCAACTTTTGGGACACAAATTCACAAAAAAGCTGCTTGCCAGTGGCTTTTCACCTACTGGCACATACCAGGGTTGCATGTAGGAACTGTATCCAGTGGAGTCACCACACCATCAGCTTGATTTCCCTTTCTTCCCCAAGCCCTCTAATCAAGTCTGAGATTTTTCTGTTGCAGCCTCTCTATGCAAACTCCACAGGTGCTTGGGCTCCAAACACTGCTGGAGTTAGCCCCTCACCACCAGCCAGCTCTGCCTTCAGGTAGCTCTGTGCTCTCACTTTGTGCTGATCACAAGTGCTGTTTTCACAATTACCCCTTGCAGAAGGGTGGCTCTTTGGCTTCCCCTCCCATGGGTTGTGGGCTTTCCCTGGACCCTCTCCTCACACTGCTGACACTGTTCTCAGCTAGGCTGTTCTCCACTTAGACATGCTACACAGTAGCAACCAGCCTCCCACTTTCCCATCGTCATCAACAGATTTGGTGAGACAATTGGGAATTCTTAAAGAGGGGAAGTAGTTTATAAAAAAGAGAAAGAGTTTTTTCCCACATTAAAAAATGGGAAATACTATCACAATGGAGGGAGTTAGGTCTCTGTATGATTACATAACAGATGATTTAAAAATGGAACAATTAGCTGGGTGGTGGTGGTGCATACCTTTAATCCCAGCACTTGGGAGGCAGAGCCAGGTGGATCTCTGTGAGTTCGAGGTGAGCCTGGTCTACAGAGCGAGATCCAGGACAGGCACAAAAACTACACAGAGAAAGCCTGTCTCAAAAAACCAAAAAATAAAAATAAAAAATAAAATAAAATGGAACAATTAAATGAGGGGATAAATAACATGGATGGGATTTACATAATGTCAATTATAAACATCGGTTTGATAATTCTAAGTTGGTTGATATGAGTGCCATGATACAGGCCTTAGAAATGGTTACTACCGATAATATGCAAGCCTTACAACTAATTACTAAAAAAAAAAAAAAAAAAAAAAAAAAAAAATTGACTGATAACTTACAAGCACTAGAAAAACCTGTTAAAATAAATAATAGAGATATTGAGACACAGACAGAGGAATTTAAAGGAGAACCAAACTCACCACTACATTCTTAAATTAGAGAGGAACAGCCCAAGATTATCAAAAAATCAACCTTAATTTACCCAATCTCCTTACAGGAACAACTGCCAAATGACAGGCATCCCCAAGGCTAAGAAAGAACTGACTGGGTTCCTGTGGAAATGTTAGATTTGAGGTAACTTAAGGAATTAATAGTCTCATATGGCATGCATTCACCTTTTGTGGAGCAGATGATATATTTGTGGTCAACTAGTAACAGAATTGTCCCACAAGAATGGAAAGACTTTGTTGCAGCAGTATTAAAACCTGGTCCTCAGTCAGAGTGGAGGACCTGGTGGAAAGATGAGGCTAGGACCATTGAACAATGAAGTAGGGCTAAAGGTATTAAAATTTCCCACGAATAACTTCTTGAAAAGTATGATTATGCTGATGTACAAAGAGAGTCTTTATATGATGACCACACCCTGGTTCATCAGCTTTGAATGCTTGGGACAGAATTGAAGAAGTCATAAAGAGAATTGAGTCATTTATCAAAGTTATACAAGCCCCAAAAGAAACCTTCACTGATTTTTTTACAAAGACTGACTTGAGCTGAAAATAGAATGATACCAAATTCAGAAAGTAGACAAGTAATAATTGAATCTTTGGCTTTTTGAAAATGTTAATTCACAGTGCAAAAGGGTAACTAGGCCTTTAAAGGAAAGATCAGCACCCATAGAGGAATGAATCCGAGATACAGTCAATACTGAATCTCATAAATATGATGATGGTTGGATAGGAGAGATGATTACCAGAGGCTTCAGGAAAAATCAAAATATCAGGTGTTTTAATTGTGGCAAACAAGGTCACCTAAAAGGGGATTGTAGGCACAGCATTCCTAGAAACAATGTGTTTTTTTTTTTTTTTTTTTTTTTTTTTATTTATTTATTTATTTATTTATTTATTTTGTAGGAATAATGCAAACAGAAGGCCCCTGCCTTCTGGAGTATGCAGAAGGTGTGGCAAAAGCTGACATTGGACAAATGAATGCAGATCAACAAGGGACACGTAAGGGATCTCTTGTAGGCTCCCATGTCAAATTTGGTTCATTTCCCCCATTCCCTGTCACCATGGGGGAAACTCCTCCCCAGAACAAATAAAGGGCCCAATGCCTATTGTAAAAAACCATACTGCTTTGGATGATAGGTCAGCTTGAGTAAATAAGACCAAAATATCAAGAAAAACCATATAACAAATATTATAAAAATTAGATTTGAATGAGAGACCTCTTGATTAGAAGAGGTGATGGTTCATCAAACAGCATGACCACGCAATCTAAACTAACTTATAAGACTAACAAATGCTTTTTTTTTTTAATCAGCTAAAACTTGCCAAAAGGGAAACTCCCCAAAGTTAGGGTGAGGGAAGGGTTTTGGTTTTGTCTTTCCAGGAGAATGAATGTATCCAGGTAAGGAATTTGAAGACCACTGGATCTGAGGAGAAAGGACAAATCATCCAGAGAAAATGTCCCAAGGAAAAGACTAAATTGGTCAATTGATATAGCACAATTCCAACAGAATAAAATTTCATAAATCTTCCCAAATGTTTGTTTCTGCTGTTCTCTACAGACACATAATGCAAATGGTCTTTTTGTACTCCTAGTTCAATTAAACATCTCTCCTTCTCTAAACCCAAGCATGCTTATTAAAGGAAAATCCAAAATCTATCTTATGTCAGAAGAGCCACCTGATATGGGACAAAAACAAACAAACAAATTAAAAAAAACCCAAACCAAACTAATCTATTGCCATTAATCTCATATTCCTTTGGTTTTATTTTGACTCTTTAAAGCTTTTTTAATGTATAAATATACCTCAAAATTTATAAGATATATATATCATATATATATATATGCATACACCTTTTTGTCATGATATTAATGGTCATATAGGGTACTAATACTAGAAAAACGCTTCATCTAGCTTCCTATACATGATTTTGAGTTTGAGTCTCAATCAGGTAATTAGGAATTACGTTTTTGTACTATGGATGTACATAACAAATTATGGTCCTTTATTTAACCTTTTTGAGATCTGCTGCATATTGCTGTGGATGGTTGTTTGATAAATAAAACAATGATTGGCGAGTAGCCTGGCAGGAAGTATACGCGGAACTAGCAGAGAGGAGAAAAGAAAAGGACAGGAAGGCAGGGGGGAGAGACACCAGTCCAGGCAACATCATGTAAAGGCAACAGGTAAAGTCACAGAACACGTGGCGACATATAGATTAACAAAATTGGGCTTAGTATAAGAGTAAGAGCTAGACAATGGTAGGTCTGAGCTAATGGCTGGGCAGTTTAAATAATGTAAGAGTTGGTGTATTTATTTTATAAGTGGGCTCTGGGACTAGCAGGGCTAGTTAGTTTTTGGTTACTCAGTAGGTAATGGACATTTGACGTGGTTTAGGGGGGTAGGATACAAGTTGTTATTAGTAATGGTTAAAAAAAAAAAAAGCAGAACAAAAAAGATTAGATTCAGAGATCTTGTTCTGAAAAGAAAAAGGGGGAATACAGAAATGATAGGATAAAAAGGTAGATTATTGAATCTACTTTTAAACCAAAAAAGCAACTTCTAGTTTTAAATATTTTACATTGGCTTGGATTTTTGTATATTGATACAAATTTGAGGTTATTTTTGTTATACTATATATATATGTGTGTGTGTGTGTGTTTGTGTGTGTGTGTGTGTGTTATATAAATGATAAGATAAAAAGGTAGATTATTGAATCTACTTTTAAACCAAAAAAAAAAAAAAAGAACCCTACTAGTTTTAAATATTTTACATTGATAGGGATTTTTGTACATTGATACAAATTTGAGGTTATTTTTGTTATACTGTATATATGTTTCTACTCTTAAGATATTTTTATATATTGATACAAACTTAAGGTTATTTTTGCTAGAATATACTGTACACATATTTCTACTCTTGTTCAAGGTATTATGCCTATACAACTCATTTAACAATGTCATGTAAATTTCTAGTTCTTGAATGTTATTATTACAAACTATTTAGGATAATAAAGAAATACAGATTAGTAGTCATCTATTACAATCAAACTTGTAGTCAGTTTAGGTATGCTTTCAAGGTCAAGCAGAAATAAGTGGTCTTCAAACACTTTAGAGATCTACAGAATATGGCATTTCAGATGATTTAATAACATAAGTTTTTTATTTTTTATTTATTTTTTTAAAGACAATGAGACATGTCTGCTCCTGGCAGCATCAATCTACTTCAGAGAAGATGATGGGCATTGAAGAAACTCCTTATGGAGTTTACTTCTTTGTGGCAAAAGTTAGCAACTGGGCAAGAAACTGCCCTTGCCTCAACTGCTGACAGTATGCTTTTAAAATTCAACAAGCAGGACAGAAAACAAAGTGACTGTTGAACTTCACCATGACAAAGTGGAACACTCCTTCAAAAACCCTGCTTCACAGAAAAGTCTGTCAGATATTCTAGGCCTATACGCTGTAGATGAATGCCCCAATGTTACAGAGGAACCTTGAGTGACTGTCCAGGCAGCCAGCTGTTTCTGTTATTTCTTAGTTTTAGAAGTTGTTTGCTTTGCACTTCCTGTTTACTCAGGTAATATTAAATCCTTCTCACGTTTCTGATGGCGTTGATGACTAGATTGTTATAGTTTTCCTTGTTACCAAACTCAGAAAAGAAACTCACTGAAGAGGTGTAAAGTGTATAAGGTTGTGAAACATAAAAAGATAGTTTGGGTGGGTAATACAAGTTAGGATAGAAAGTCAATTAGGTAGAACACTTTGGACTCACCAAAATAGGATGGATACTGGAGTATTTTCTCTGAATTTGTCAAATGCAAAAGGATTAGTCATTGTTAATGTAATTATTGCCTGTATATATTTGTATATAATTATGTACTTATTGTATATAGTTTTTTTTATGTTAGTTAAAACTTTCACTTTTTATTTAGACAAAAAGGGGGAATGTTGTGTGATTTTTGCTTGTATTTTGACAAATAAAGCTTGCTTGGAGTCAAAGGGTAGAGCTAGCCACTAGATAACCACAGATGTCTGGAGGTCTATACAGAGAGGAGACAGGAAGTGATAAGGTGGGGTGGAGACAGGTCTCAGGCTTTTTGGACTGGATGCTCAGAAGAAGAAGGAAACAACTGTGGCTGCTCTCCTGCTTCTTTGATCTTTGAAGTTTTTACTCTGATATCTGACTCCTGGTTTTCATTGATAAGATTAATTAGATTTACACTTCAGATGACCTGAATTCAATTCCCAGAATCCTTACGTTGGAAGGACAGAATTCACTCTCAAAACTATTCTCTGACCTACACAAGTACCCTATGGCAAGTGGACACTCACATCAATACCCACATACACACATTTACTCTAAAATAAGTAAATACAAATAAAATTAAAAATTTGATATATCACCATTTCAATTACTTTGAAATGACTTAGATTATAAATTAACATGTTAAAACAACTATTATCCTGTGTCCAGTTAAGAATAAAACAAGAAAAGACTTTTTTTTCCTTTTAAAAAACGAATGAATAAAACCTAAAGGACTTTAAACTAAGCTAATACGTCCATAAAACTAGGAAAAAATTTCAATGAAGATATAAAATAAATTCTAGGATAGTATTAACACATTAATTTCACAGTAAATTACATATATCTCCACAGAGAATTGAGCTAGAATTCAAGCCAGCATAAATCACCAAGAATGAAGCAGAAATCTTAAAAAGGGTAGCAAAATGTAGAACATATTATCAATTTAGAATTCAAAGTATAGTCAAAATAATATTGTTTTAAATAGAGTTTAATGACACAAAAAGAGGATGTGCTACCAATATTTAAATACTTAGTGATAAATAAATACTTAAATAAATATAGCAAAGAGAATTCTTTAAGCAAAAGAAAGCTAGTCTTTCAGAAACCTTTAAAAATGCTTCAAAGAAGGAAGACTAGAAAGAGTAAATATTGAAAAGTACAAATAAATATCAAGAGCTTAAAACAACAAAACTAATAAAAAACAATACCACAGTGGAAGTCAGAGGAGCTAAGTGGTGTTCTGATGTCTTACATTGCTAGGAGGGCTAAGCATAACAACTCAAGGTAGACTAAGGTCATGGGCAGATATTGGGCACCATGGTAACCACTAAAAATAACCAGAAAGCTAAGGGAAGAGGAAAAACTAGAGTATGGCTATGAGGTAAGTAATCAAAGAGAACTGTTATCAGTTTTTGTCACTGTGGTGAAATGCCTGAGGAAAGCAATGTAAAATGGAGATGGAGATACATTTTAGCTCACAGACTTCCAGGTTTCACTCCATGGCCACTTGGCTTCTTGTTCCTAGGGCTATAATGGACTCATCAGAGAAGAAGGCATCCTGGCAGAGCTGCTCACCTGATGGCAGACAGGCAGCAGATAGAAGGGGACCAGGAAGAGAATGCCATTCAAAGTCACTCTACTGGTGAGCTCCTTACTTCAAATCAGGCCCCACTTCCTCATAGTCTATGCAGCATAAAGTAATCAATGAGTTAACACATTGATGGAGTTAGCACCCTCATGACCCAATCACCTTCCAACAGAGCCACCAGCTTGGGGCCAAGCCTTCAACACATGAGCCTTTTTTATTTACTTTTGGATGATACTTCATGTTGAAACCATGACAAAAACTAGAAAAATAAAAGAAAAAAATTTAAGGAAAGGCTTATACTGAGTCACATACACACAAACTTTTCCTGCCACTTTAGTTACAAGCGTTTACAGAAGGAGAAGCAATACTCACAGCAGTTGAAAAATGGTGAATGACAGCAATGGAGATGCAAGCATCGAAAGACTCACTTCGGAATGGAACTGACAGTGCATCACAGACTAAGGCCTGAAACTGCCTCTCTCTACAAATGTCCACAAGGTTCTGGCTACGATCACAACCAATCTATTATAGGGAAAGAAATTTGTAACATTTAGTTTACATATCACAAGAGGTTTATTTCATACCTTAGACTACTCACACATGCTTCAAATACATAAGCAAACAACCACATTACAAGTCATAAGAGTCAGTACCAAGTCATGACTACAGTCAGGAAAATCAGTCATTACCAAACAAGAAAAGAGGATTTAGGCCCTATATGGTAGCACATACTATTAATTACAGCATGATGGAGGCAGAGGCAGGCAAATCTCTACAATTTCAAGGCCAGCCAGTATTACATAGTGAAATCCTGTTTGTTTTTGTTGTTTTTTGCCTTTTTTTAATCATTGTTAAATATTATTTCATTTTTAAAGCTATTAAGTTTTTTTTTTTCTGTTAAACCCTAGCTTTACAAAGAACAAAATGCTGAATTCACAGTTTGTAAAATTATGCTTGTTTAAATTTTTCTGTATCAGAAAACCATCCTAAGGGAATAGGGCTACTGAAGGCAGCAAGCAGAGCAAGTATTTCTACCTCCCCTAGCAGGTAAAGCCCAGTAAGTCCCATGACCACCTCTGATTCTGTGAAAGTGTCTGAGGGCTTCCCATCTTCAAAATAACTGTCCTGTTTAGTAACATATATACAAACATCGAGCTCTTTATGGTGCTATGTATACCCATGTGTAGAAACGTGCATATCTATATAGATATAACTGTGAAGTGCACATGTAAGCTATGGAAGTCATAGAAGTGACTCAAAAAACACTAACCAATCATTTAATAATTATTCACAGACATTTCTTTATAACCCAATCCAGTAATGAGTAATGCTTTTTACTCTGTAAAAACTTGTAACTAGCCAGGCAGTGGTGGTACATACCTTTAATCCCAGCACTCAGGAGGCAGAAGCAGGTGGATCTCTGTGGGTTCGAGGTGAGCCTGGTCTACAAATTGAGTTCCATGAAAGCCAGAACTTTACTAGGTAAAATTCAATATGGGAATGTCCTAAGGGACTATTAATAACAGCATTGGCACCATTCCTAACTCTTCCCTTTGTTTAAGATCCATGCCTGGCTGATTACATTTCTTTATTTTCATCCATATGCTATACAACTCAGCCAGTAAGCACAAACTCAGACTGGAAACACCATTCAAATAATATACACAGTTTTATGTTGGTCACATTTCCTTACACTTAAATTCAGTTCAGAAATAATCATAAGCCATAAGTATGCCCAGTCATAACCGACAACTGCATCTTACTAAGAGTCAACAGAAAGATATCCAGTCTGACTATAAAACAAAGCTTTAAAAGTAGGGCTCAATAGTTTATTCAGAAGAAAGTTGCTAATAACAACAAAGAAAACTGGAACAGTAGCCATGTAAAATAAGAGGAAAGGTCTCTCTCCGTTTGCCAGATGCTTTTGACAGTTTAGATATAGCATACCTTTTCAATAACAAGAAAGCACAGGCAATGTGTCATACAAATCCCACTGATGGAGAAGTGGCCCATGCCTGGCTCAAGACTTTCATCTTACGTTTGTTTTGCTGGAGTCTTCCACAAAACGTAGTTAAATCATGTTTTTTTCTCTTCCTGATATAAATACCGAAGATAATTCATAATAATTCTATACAATTCTCCACAATATAGCAGAAAGATGGCCTAATTATAAGCAAAAAACATGAACTCAAGAACTCTTGCAAAGCTCCATATTTCATTGTGTTAAATAGAGATCAAGGACATAAAAATTTATATTAGGCTTAAAAATATTTTCTTTACTCTTCCCTACTTGTGTACATATTATGTGTATGCATGTGTTCATGTTCATGTTCATGTGTGAGTATGGTCACATGCATGTGTGTTAGTCCTTGCGTAATTTAGAGTCTCTTGTTTTACTGCAATGTACACCAGCTAGCTGACCTAAAACCTTCTAAGAATTCTCCTGTCTCCATCTCCTATCTCACTAGAGGAGAGAGTAAACTACATTCACCTTCTACCACATCTGGATTTTGTTTATTCTGAGGATTTCAACTCAGGTCAACTTGCTTGTATGACAAGCAACTTACCCACAGAGCCTTCTCCCCAGTGCAACTTCTTTATTTTTAAAATTTTCAAAGAAAAATAAAACAAGCCAAAACCCTAAATATGTGACTGTGGAAATATAATTAAAACATGAAAGAAATCATTAAAGTAAAGTTCCCTTTTCTACTATTAAACTATCAAACATAACTTTTAGAGCAAGCAAGTAATACTTACCTTAGCAGGTGAGAAAGGGAAGGAAGGAAGGAAGGAAGGAAGGAAGGAAGGAAGGAAGGAAGGAAGGAAGGAAGGGAGGGAGGAGGAAGGAAGGAAGGAAGAATATAAGCTAGTTTACTAGGGTAATAGAATACAGATAGGTAAATATCTTTCAGCAATATTCTGAATCGGGGCTTTGTTTTTCTTAAAAAGACACAATATTTGGGCTACAGAGCACTTGATACTCTTGCAGAGGACATGGGTTTGATCCCCAGCACAAATACACGGTAGCTAATTATCTGTCATATAACTCCAATTCCTGGGGATCCAATTCTCATTACTGGCATTTGATAACAACAGGTTTGCACATGGTGCATGTACATACACAACGGGCAAAACACAAACATACATGAAGTAAAGTAAATACTTTTTAAAACGAATATATATATGTACATACATAAGCACACAATTTTTAAAAACTATGAAGAAAACATTATAGCTGGAGAGATGATTCAGAGGTTAAGAGCACATACTGCTCTTACAGAGGATGTGAGTTCAGTTCCAAGCTTTGTAATATGATCATCAATAAACCATTTCATGATTATAAACTATAGATTAGAAAGGAATTTTTGGAGAGGTTTTCTATAGTGAAGCATCCTAACAGGGGAAAGGTAAAGCAGATGCACAAAGCAGAAAAATTATGGAAGAAGGCAGAAAGATTTTAAGAGCCAGAGGAACAGGACATCTGCTATAATACAGCATCTTCTATATATGACAGTGAAGCTGCACCCATGGATCTCAACAATATGGCTGCCTAAATATGGCTAGACCTGAACAGTGACAACATACCTGACATGTTAATGTGGATGGGAGAAATTTCACAAGGCCCCACTCCTGCATGAAGAGCTATGGACAATTAGTGACTATTGACAGAGGGAGAATCAGTCTTCTTCAAGGAGGAGTGCCCCTCATAGGTTATGTAATCCCAAACTGTCATCCCTAAACATACACACATACACATATATACACACAAACACAAACACACACATGCAATAAATTGACTCAGCAGGCTGTATTTATATATACATATAAATACAGTGACAATAACAGTTAAATAAGAGGTCATAAACTAAAGAGGGAAGGAAACATAGGAGGAACTGAAATTGGGAGAGGAAGGAATGAAAATGATGTTAAATACAGTATGCATGTATGAACCGCCCCCCATTTTTTTCAAATTAAAAAAACAGGAGCAGGAGTTACTTGCCATATATAACTCCTTGTTGACGCCAAGGTACTTTCCATTTCCACATCCAATATCTGCCACTATAGAACCACTTGGCAAAGCTTTCAGGAATTCCACGATGCGTGGCCATGGGCTGTGCCTTGTGCTGCTGAAGTGTCTTGCAATCAAATCATATACATGATGAACATGCTCTCGCTCCAGCTGCCATGCTTCTTTACTACTCTCTGGAAGGAGGGAGGTGTGGCCTTCCTCTGTCTGTCACAGACCGAGGAGTAACCTAAATGAGAAGAAAAAGCTCTGCATCCAGGTGTGGTTGCACATGCCACCACATGAGAGTCTGAGCAGCAGGACCACCAAGAATTTGAAGGCACTCTGTACTACACAGTGAGTTCCACGCTGCCTAGGCTTACAGAGTGAGATTCATCTCAATTAATCAATCAATAATAAATAATAAATCAAAACTAAATTTATTAAATAATAAGTAAAGCAATGTTAACTTTATTTTTATGCAAAAGACTAGGGTATCAAGTAAAATCCATATATGGACAGGATCTAGGGATAGTTAATGGTTGCTAGGGGAAGAGGTGTCATTTTCTTCAGTTATGTAGCTACTGGTAAGTTGTCCATGCTTCAGAAAATAATTCTACACCACACTCAAGCAAGTAATTCTAAGTAAACATAACTGGTCAGAAAACAAAACAAGAAGTTGGTGGGGGGGGGGGCGCCGCGGGGCTGTTGGGAAAAAGAGAGTCAGTGGGAGAAGAGTAATGGTGAGTGAAAATGACCAAAATTTACTGTATATGCATCAAACTGTCAAAGAAGAAAGAGGAAGAGGAAAAAAGGAGAAAAAAAATCTGTAAACTGAATAAAAAGACTAAGTGAAATGCTTTTAGTGTTTCACTTACAATTAATAACTTTCTACAACAAAGAAACATTTGCATAAGAAACTTAGCTTCTCTTTCCAACCAAATTTTTAAGTAACTCAAAAACTAGAGCTTTGCTTTAGTTTCTGTACCTTAAAAGGCTGCCAGCAGTGTGAGACTCATCAAATACCAAACATCTTTAAAGTATCACACTTTATAAACTTATTAACAGTGTTAGCAAAATAAGCAAATTTTCATCCTCACAAATACAATGATTTCAAGTTTTTTAACAGGATTATCATCTTCAGATCTAAGAGGCTTTGCACTTTAATATTTATTTGTATTTTTATTCATGTGTATATGTCTCTCTGTGTGTATGCCATGGAGGAGGGGGGTGCCTGTGGAGCCCAGAAGGTATCAGATCCTTTGGAGTTGGAGTAACAGCCCGACAACATGAGCACTGGGAAGAAGCAAACTCAGGTCCCCCAAAAGAGCTACAACTGAACCACGTCTCCAGCCCTGAGAGAAAAGATTTTTTTATTTATTTAAGATTGCAGCTAAATATAATGGTTATTGTTACAGGCTATCCCAAATTGAAACACCTGTGATATGAAAAGCATTCTCTGATTCCTCTCATTACAAATTATCATTTATAAAGTAAAAGAATTTTATGTTGAGTCCATGAAATTAATCTAGGGAAGAACACACTCATATAAACAAATCAGAACAACATCCTATGTGTGCAGTTCTTTTTAGATCCAGGTTTCAAACTGACTAGAATATAAACCTCTACTTACTCCCCTAGAGTCACCCTCACCCACACAAGCAATCTGTCATCTCCAACTTCTCTGTTGGGAATAAAAAAGAAAAATCAAGAGCCTGACAAGCCTTTCCAACAAAAGCCATTTCTGCACAATTAATGCCTTACAATCCCAACAGTCTTAGCTATTACTTCAAAAACTAAAGCATTTTCTTGGCATCAGCAATGCTAAAGGACCAAATATCAGGTAAATAAATAATAAAACATAGCCTCTGCCTTCAAAGAATATAAACACTGATGGCCTTAAAGGGTTTCCATACCACATTTATTCTATTGTAGCACAGATGAAATTAGAGACTTACTACAATTGCAGGGCATACGCCTTACTTTCCTGAACGTAAATGATGTTCGAATTCCCCGCTTGCTTAAAGTCAAGTCTCCAATGTCACTGGTGATTATTCCACCTTTGAACTGCTCAGATGCTTGGACAGTATCAAATTTTCTGGGTGTAATTCTGAAGACAACAAATAAAATAACTTACTTGGCATATAGTGACAATATTTAGGGAGCACTACAAATGTTGGAATTAACATACCTATTCATATCTATGACACTCTACAAATTACAATGCACTTGGGAAAGAATGTACATATAGCATTTTGGGATTTTTTTTTCCAGAAAAATCATCAAAAGGTTATTATCAAGTTGATTTCCTATGCCGCCATGCTTATTTCAATTTATTCTCCCTTTCACCAAAGATCTTAACAAGCATCTCAATAGTTGGGATACTGTTTGTTTTCTCTATCACTTTCTTCCCCTTCTGACTACCTCCACCTTTTCCTCCATCTCTTTCCACAGCATGCAAATGCAGACACACACAGTCCGTCACTCTGAATGTAATAAATGTTAATAGCAACCTTAAACAATAATGTTGAGATTTATTTTTCTTTCTCCTAAAAATATAACAAAGAATGTACAATTCATACACCAGCTTTAAACAACAGTATGACTTACAATCCAAACTTTCAGAAATAACTACTGTTAACATTTAAGGACATAAGATACTTTCTTTTGGGCGGGGAGGGGATTTGGCAAGCAATTCTTTTTATTTTATTTTATTATTTTTTTTAATGCCTTTTATTAAAGGAGGGAGGAGGTCTTAAATACAGGCTTACAGCACAATGGGAGAACAGAAGTCCTCAACTGATGCTTTAAAATCTTGCATCTAAGCTGTTAACGCTCGATATGCATGATACACAGACAAGGAACTTCCCTTCAGCATTCAGGAGGGTGGAACCCAGCAGGGAATTAGCATAGGGAGGATATCAAGGTCAAGTTCAGGCAGAGAGGATGTTGGGAAGAAGACAAAACGCTTATCTGAGAAGTATTATGGAATAATCTTTTTGTACACTGTGAAGATGTGTCACTGATTGGTTTAATAAAAAGCTGAATGGCTCATAGCTAGACAGGATTTCTAGGCAGAGAGGATGCTGGGAAGAAGAAGAGGGGATGCCAGGAGACTCGGAGGAAGCAGCATGGGCAATACAGATTAAAGGCAATCAAGCCATGTAAAAGAACATGATTAAAACATATGAGTTAATTTGAGTTACAAGAGCTAGTTGGAAAAAAGCCTAAGCTATCGCCGAGCTTTTATAATCAATAATAGTCTCTGTGTCATTACTGGTGAGCTGACAGTTCCACCAAAAAGTCCAACTACAAAGAAGCTTTACCATATCCAAGATCAGATTAAATGTTTTCACAACATATATATGCAAAGTAATTTCTTATTTTGTACTTACTATAATGCCATTATTCTTAAAACTTTAAGAATGAGCAACAATATAAAAAGCCTAACCCAAAAAGAAAACATGCTTATTTTCAAAATTCTATGAATATTTGAGAAAATGGATTAGACTGCATTTAAGAGCAAATATTTTAATGGCCATGAAAAAAAAATCAAAATCAGGCCATTTCTTTTTTTGTTTGTTTGTTTTTTGTTTTTTTTCCGAGACAGGGTTTCTCTGTGTAGCTTTGCGCCTTTCCTACAACTCGCTTTGGAGACCAGGCTAGCCTCGAACCAGGCCATTTATTTTTAATGACTCAAATTTAGGACAATACTCAGGGTTGCCCTTAGTGCTGCAACAGAACATCAGCTGCAGCTTCCCCTCACCACTGGCTGTCTATACCTCCTGTGAATCCCACCACCTCACCCTGGCCTTTGCCTCTTTGTGGTGTCCCAACCTCCAACTCTGGCAAACACCCCACCTCAACCACAGGCCACACCTGAAAAAGATGTTGCCCAGGACTTTCTCTATTTTCTCTGTTTCCCAACCTAATTCTCAGGGTAGCCTTAGGGCTGCAACAGAACACCAGCTGCAGCCTGTTCCCCCTCTTGTTGAATCCCGCAAACCATCCCATCCTGGCCTCCCCTCCCCATCTCCTCACCATGCCCCAGCCTTCAATTTGGGCAGACAAGCCCTACTCAACCACGCAGCCCCCAACACAAGTGAACAATACATGCTCAATCACAGGCCACACCACCAGAAGACCAGGAAAGCTGCCAACATTGTCTAGTCTCCCTGTTCCCCAAGACCCAATCCTCAGGGTCAGCCACAGCTCTGCAACAGCCTAAGCCTGCAGCCTCGCCTTGCCCATGACCAAAGAAAGCCAGGAAAACCAAAACAATTGGAGGAAATGAATAAATACCTTAAAGAAAGCCAAGAAAAACCAAACAAACAGTTAAAGGAAACAAATTAATACTGTTCAAGACCTGAAAATGGAAATAGAAAAAAAATAAAGAAATCACAAACAGACAATTCTGGAAATGAAAAATTTAGAAATACAAACAGGAACTATAGAGGCAAACTTCACCTACAGAATACAAGAGATGGAAGAGATATGATAGAAGAAATGGATACACCAGTCAAAGAAAATGTTAAATGTTAAATCTAAAATATTTCTGACTCAAAACATTCAGGAAATCTGGGAAACTATGAAGAGACCTAACCTGAGGATAATAGGAATAGAGGAAGGAGAAGATTCCCAGCTCAAAGGCACAGAAAATATTTTCAACAAAATCATAGAAGAAAAATTTTCTAAACAACGAAATACCCATAAAGGCACAAGAAACATAAAGAATACCAAATAGATTGGACCAAAAAAGAAAGTCCCATCACCACATAATAATCAAAACACCAAACATACAGAACAAAGAAAAAATATTAAAAGTTGCGAAGGAAAAGGACCAAGTATCATATGAAGGCAGACTTAACAAAATTACACCTGATTTCTCAATAGAGACTCTAAACGCAAAAAGGGGCTTGAACAGATTTGCTGCAGACTATAAGAGACCATAGATGCCAGTTCAGATTATTCAAATTATTATACCTAGCAATATTTTCAATCACCATAAATGGAAAAAATAAGTTATTCCATAATAAAGTCAAATTTAAATGATATCTATCCACAAATCCAGCCTTACAGAAGGTGCTAGAAGAAAAATCCAAAGCAAGGATATTAACTACACCCATAAAAACACAAGAAATAAACAGTCTCACACTAGCAAAACCAAGAGAAGGGAAGCACACACAAACACATACACACACACACAAAAAAAAAACCACACACAGACATACACATACACACACCACCACTACCAACAACAACAACAATAAACTAACAGGAATTAACAGTCATTGGTCATTGATAGATATCTTTCAATATCAATGGTCTCAATTCTCTAATAAGACAAAGAATAACAGAATGGATTCGAAAACAGGATCCATTCTTCTGCTATATACAAGAAACACACCTCAACATCAAAGACAGTATTACCTCAGGGTAAAGGGTTGGAAAATGATATTCCAGGTAAATGGACCTAAGAAGCAGGCTAGTGTAGCCATGTTAATATCTAACAAATATACTTCAAACTAAAATTAATCAAGAGATAGGGAAGGACACCACATATTCATCAAAGGAAAAATCTGCCAAGACAACTTCCCAATTTTTTTTTTATCTATGTCCCAAACATAAGCTCCCCATCCCATTTGTAAAAGAAACACCAGGACAGCTTAAATCACACATATAGAAGGATCAATGTCCAATTCATTTTATGAGGCCACAGTTACCCTGATACCCAAACCACATAAAGGCTAAACAAATAAAAAGAATTACAGACTTATTTTTCTTATGAACACAGATATAAAAATACTCAATATAATACTTGCAAACCTAATCCAAGAACACATCAGAAAAGATTATCTACTATGATCAGGTAGGCTTCATGCCAAAGATTCGGGATGGTTCAACATATGAAAATATGCTAATGTAACTCACCATGTAAATAAAGTGAAGTAAAAACCCTCATGATCACCTCATTAGATGTCAAAAAAGCCTTCAACAAAATCCAACACTTTAGGGGACCAGCCCCCACCATTATTTACCCCAGGACTCTTGAGGAATGAGGGATAAGAGACTTAGTTAGAAGTAAGAAGGAGAGAAAACACAGGATAGACTCTAATGGGCCTGGATCCTTATCCAAACGGGCCCAGAACTTTATTTCAAAGATCTATTTATAACAATGCTAATGGGTGGAGCAAAAGATCTTCACCTTGCTATTTACAGTCACTTGGTACCCAGGCCCATGGTCCAATCAACCTCTTAGGCCGTTCTGCTGGGTACTAGGTTTCCTAGTGGGCTCCAACATAACACCCCTTCATGATAAAAATCCTGGAGAGATTATGGACACGAGGGACATACCTGAACATAATAAAGGCAGTTTATAGCAAGCTATAGCCAATATCAAATTAAATGGAGAGAAACTCAAAGCAATTCCACGAACAAGACAGGGTTCTCTCCATATCTATTCAATATAGTACTTGAAGTTTTAGCTGGAGCAATAGGACAACTAAAGGAGATCAAAGGAATACAAATCAGAAAGGAATATGTCAAAGTGTCATTATTTGCAAATGTTATAACACTATGTATAAATGACCTTAAAAATTCCATGAGGGATCTCCTAAAGCTGATAAACACTTTCAGCACAGTAGGTGGATACAAGATTAACTAAAAAAAGAAAAAAATCATTAGCTCTCCTATATACAAATGACAGACTGAGAAAGAAATCAGGGAAGCAACACCTTTCACAATAGACACAAACAATATAAAATATGTTGGGGAATCTCTACTCATGCAAGTGAAAGACATGTATGTAAAAAAAAAACTTCAAGTCTTTAAAGAAAGAAACTGAGAAGGATATCAGAAGATTGAAAGATCTCTCACATTCATGGATTGGAAGAATTAACATAGTAAAAATGGCCATCCTAACAAAAGCAATCTAGAGATTCAACATAATCCCCATCACAATTGCAACACAATTCCTTACAGCCCTTGAAAGGACAATTCTCAACCTAATATGGAGAAACAAAAAAACCCAGGATAGCTAAAACAATCCCGAACAATAAAACAACTGCTGGAAGTATCACCGCTTTAGTAATAAAAACTTCATGGCACTGACATAAAAACAGACAAGTTGATCAACAGAATCAAAAGGAAGACCCAGACATAAATTCATACACCTATGGATACCTGACTTTTGATAAAGAAGCCAAAAATTCACAATGGAGAAAAAGAAAGCGTCTTCAACAAAGATGCTAGTCAAAACTGGATGTCTGAATGACACCTGTCAGCATGGCTATGAACAATAACACAAATGACAACTTATACTGGCAAGGATATGGAGCAAGGGGAATACTACTCCATTGTTAGTGAGCCTGCAAATATATACAGCAACAATGGAGGTTCCTTAGAAACATGGTGGTTCCTTAGAAAATTGGGGCTCGATCTACCTCAAGACCCAGCTATATCAACCACTCTTGGGCACATACCCAAAGAACCACATACCAGAAGGATTCCTGCTCAACTATGTTCACTGAAGCTTTATTCATAATAACCAGAAACTGAAAACAACCTAAATGTTCCTCAACAAAAAAAAAAAAAAAACAGATAAAGAAAATGTGGTACATTTACACAATGGAGAATTACTCAGTTTTGTTTTTTTTTTTTTTTTTTTTAAAAAAAAATGACATCATGAAATTTTCAAGCAAATGGATATAACTAGAAAAAGACTATCCTGAATAAGGCAACCTGTAGTGGCATTGTGTTCCCCAAAATATTGTACACCCTAATAAATTTATCTGGGGTCAAAGAACAGAACAGCCACTAGATACAGAGGCTAGAAAATGGTGGCACTCACACCTTTAATCCTAGCATTCCAGAGGTAGAAATTCCTCTGGATCTCTGTGAGTTCAAAGCCACATTGGAAACAGCCAGGCATGGTGACACACGCCTTTAATCCCAAGAAGTGAGCCTTTAATCCCAGGGAGTGATGGCAGAAAGCAGAAAGATATATAAGGCGTGAAGACCAGGAACTAGAAGCTTTTAGCTGGTTAAGCTTTCAGGCTTTTGAGCAGCAGTTCAGCTGAGACCCATTCGGATGAGGACTTAGAGGCTTCCAGTCTGAGGAAACAGGATCAGTTGAGGAACTGGAGAGGTGAGGTAGCTGTGGCTTGTTCTGCTTCTCTGATCTTCCAGCATTTACCCCAATACCTGGCTCCAGGTTTGATTTTATTAATAAGACCATTTAAGATTCCTGCTACAACAACCCAGACTCAGAAAGACAAATATGATATTTACATATAAGTGGATATTAGCTGTTAAGTAAATGATAATCAAACTAAAATCCACAGACCCAGAGAGGTTAGTAAAAAGTAGGGCTCTAGTCGGGAAGCACAGACCTCTCTGGGAAGGGGAAGTAGATTTTGCAAGGGTATGGGGGACTGGGGGTGGGTGAGGACAGGGGCAAGAGGGATCATGTGGGGTGGGTGGGAAGGGATGGAGGGAGAGAGTACAGGAAGGGACAGCTAGAATGGGTGGGGGGAATCAGGGGTTGAGTGGAAATGCAAATTCCTGGAATCTATGAGGACTCCTAGTAATAGAGGATATGGAGTCTGAACTGGCCATCTTTTGTAGGCAGACAAGGCTTCCAGTGGTGGGACTGGGTTGTATTTGTTTGTGTTGTTGGCTGAGGGGGTGCTTAGGAGATTCTTAAAAAACCCAGGCTGATACTAGGACAGAAGATCATTCTTTGAAACTGAAAGTGGGGCTCTAATTCTGAGTAAAACATCTATGAAGCTCATTGAATGCAGAGAAGTTGAGCTCCTCTCTACATTTTACATCTACATCTATACCTACAGAGAGGAAAGGCTCCTACATGTAGCCTTCACCACTACATTATAGTCAAATTGGCTCAAGAAGATATTATGTAGGCTGTGGAATGAAAAACCAGGCCCAACCCAGCCACAAAACTTTCAACCTACAATCTGTCCTGCTTGCAAGATATGCAACAGCAATGGTACCACAGAACCTGTGGGAATGGCCAAACAATATTTGGTTTAACTTGAGGCCCATACTACAAGGAGACTATGCCCTACACTGCCTGGATGGCCAGGAACAAAACATGACTGGAAAAAAAAATTGAACAAACTGATCACTAATGATATTTTGCCATATTCATAGATGGGTGCCTTGTCCACTCATCAGAGAGGCTTCCTCCAGCAGCAGATGGGAGTGGGTGCAGAGACCCACAGTCAGACTTTATGTGAGGGAAAGAAGCTAAACTGGAGGTCTTCATCAGGTCCCTCCCCTCAAAGATCTAGAAACCCCGCAGAAGAGGGAAAAGTAGGAATAAGAGGGAATGAATGGGCACCAGGTGAACTGAATCAACTAAGCAGGGCTCACATGGTGTGATGGTCTGAAAAGGAATAGCCCCCATTGACCCATGTGTTTGAATACTTAGTCTATAGGGAGTGGTATTATTAGGAGGTATGTCCTTGTTGGAGTAAATGTGGCTTTGTTGGAATAAGTGTGTCACTAGGGGGTCTGTTTTGAGGTCTCAGAAGCTCAAGTTAGCTCATCTCGCTACCTGCAGATCAAGATGTAGAACTCTCAAGCTCCTTCTCCAACATCATGTCTGCCTAAATGCCACCATGCTTCCCACCATGTCATTAATGGACTAAACCTGTGAACTGTAAGCCAGCCCCAATTACATGTTTTCCTTAGTAAGAGTTTCCATGGTCTTGGTGTCTCTTCACAGCAATAGAAATATTAACTAAGACACATTGGCTCACAGAGACTGAAGCAGCAGGCACAGAGCCTGCATGAGTCTGTACCAGGTCCTCTGCATATATGTTACTGCTGTTAGCTTGGTGTTTTTGTGGGACTCCTAACAGTGGGAAGAGGTGTATCACTGAATCTTTTGCCTGCTCTTGAGACTCTTTATCCTATTAGGTTGCCTTATCCGGACTCGATAAGAGGGCTGCTGCCTTGTCTTATTATATCTTGTTTTGTCCTGTTTGACTGTCATCTCTTGGAGGTCTGCTCTTTTCTGAAAAGGAAAAAGACTGGGAGTGTGGATCTGGGGGAAAGGGGAGGTGGAAGGGAGCTGGGAGGAGTGGAGGGGGTGGAAACTGTGTTCAGGATGTACTATATGAGAGAAGAATCTATTCTCAATAATTATTTAATTAAAACTTAGAACAGGTTACTAATACAATAATATGATCATTTTCCTGAATATTTGAAATGTGTCAGCTAAAATTTATAAGCAGAATGGAATTCATATAAAATTAAGCATTATTTTAATTATTTGTATACACATACACACACACATACATATATACTTTCACACAAAAATTCTAGCAGTATAATGTTCTGTCTTCAAACAACTAAAGATTCATTTCCACCAAAATGAAGAAAAATTATGATGCTGTAAGTTACTCTCAAATGATTATGCAAAAGCAATGATGATAACAGGTGAGAAAAAGTAAAAGATGTAGCAAAGTATTCATAACTGAAAACTACAGGTGAAAAGTGGAGGGAGTTTACTCTATTACACACAATTTTTCTTTAAATTTGAAATCTTTTCAGAATAAAAATGTAGTGTATTAAAAAACAAAACAAACAAAAAACCTGCATATATCTTGGAGGGCTTGTACACAAATGATTTGATGTGCAGGCACAGGACATGGCTTCAGCATCCCAGACAGAAAAGAATGAGAAATCTCGCAAAGCAGAAAGTTTCCCATCAGTAACTAAGGTCATCACAATACATACCCATGAGTCCAAAGGTATCTAGATTCTCCTGTCATCACCAGCAAACTCCGACGAGGCAACATAACTTGTACTGTGACACCCTCTGGGTGTTTAAAATCCATAACAATCTTGGAGCAAAGACAAAAGTTGAAAAGTTATCACCAAGAAGGGTTAATGCTGAATCTAGTGTCATACATTCCAGGGATTAAGGATGGTTCATTTATACTGACCATATTATTCTAGGTTAATAGCTAAGTAGAGCTAAAACTTCCTCTAACACTCCTTTTACCTACCTCCTTGCTTACAGCTTCCCATGACAGCAGCAAAGCTAGCTGACCCATTATCTTGCAGCCAGGCTCACTGGTCCCTGCCCTTTACTTTAGTCTTTTTCAGAACCAGCCAGTGTGTAGGATCTAACATGTTCCTTCTGGTCCAATGTTACAGGGCTAGCGTTTTCCTAAGCAGACAGTCAGTGCTGGGAACAAAGACAGTGTATTTCTGTAACTCAGAGGTGAAGTTGAAATGTCTCCTTGGCCACAGACCTACAGTGAAGTCTGCCATCACTTTTCTCATTAGAAAGCTGAAGACAGGCCGGGCGATGGTGGCGCACGCCTTTAATTCCAGCACTCGGGAGGCAGAGGCAGGCGGATCTCTGTGAGTTCGAGGCCAGCCTGGGCTACCAAGTGAGTTCCAGGAAAGGCACAAAGCTACAAAGAGAAACCCTGTCTCGAAAAACCAAAAAAAAAAAAAGAAAGCTGAAGACATGCTGATTTCCCTTTCCCTTTTTGTTTTTTTTAATTTCTCAACTTTAGGAAGAAAACTCAAGAATGTTACTCACTGCCCCTCTAAATCTACAAGTAAGGATTAGCAACATGGAAAAAGAACTTTTGTTCTTTTTTCCCATGTTCATTATTTCTAAAACCTTCTATACTAAAAATCCACATGTGTAAATGATAAGATGGTTTTACTATATCAAACAAACATTATTGGTTCTTTAACCACAGCATCAAGATCACAGGAGTACAGCAGAGGTTGAGAAGTCAAAGTGCTTAAGCTACAGAGATGGAAACTATACAGATATAGTGGAAAGAGACAAAAGGAGGAAGAGGGGAGGAGGAGAGGATAGAAGGAGAAGGAGAGGCAAATAGTACTTGCCTCCAGGAGACATTAGATTTTGAAGCAAACACTAGTTAGATGAGATGATCTCAATGTTTCAAGGATTATTTTGGATTCGAATATTTTCTATTTCTGTCTGAAAGTACATGTGTAACTTGCATACACTGTAAATGTTACAGGTCTGAGAGGAAAGATATCCTAGCAGTTGGAAGTCAAAGAATACAAAGTCACACTGCCCAACAAACCTCACACAAGAAATTTATTGGGAAAGACACAAGAGGGTGGTTGCCTCTGCTTGGGAGAAAAGCACCAAAGAACTGAACAGGAGGCAGGCTTTATATAAGGTTTCTTGGGAGGAAGACCTTTCCAGGGTGGCCTGATCTTGGGGCAAGCTCAGGGATTGCTGGGATTTTCTGGCCTGATATTGGGGCAAACTCAGGGATTAGTGAGATTTTGTGACCTAATCTTAGGCTTTTTTTTTTTTTTTTTTTCTGTAGGATAGAGCTTGGTCACCTGTATCTCCAGGGCTAGAAATGGCCATTAAAACCATTAGAGTAGTCTGGGAGACAGGACCTGGCCACATGCCTCAAGGGGCTAGGCCTGGCTGTTGGAATAATCTGGAGATAGGGCCTGGTCATTCATTTGTTGAGGGACTTACATTCACCACATTGAATCATGGTTCAGCATGTTTAGCAGCTCAAGCAAAATGCAACTACAGAAATCAAGCACCAAATAAACATGAGCCTTTTCTTTACCAGAAAATAATACAGGACAAAAATAATCCTCTGCTCAAGTTTCTGAAAGGTTTGACTCAAGTTACCTAAGTAAAAAGGTCTAACCTGTAGCCAGGTGTGATGGCACACACTTTTAATCCTAGCACTCAGGAGGCAGACTCAGGTGTATCTCTGTGAGTTCCAGGCCAGCTCAAAGACAAAAAAAAAAAAAAAATTACGTCTAAAAAAACAACATCAAAAAAAAAAAAACCTAAATGAACTCTCAGGCATGTGATTTTCAGTTCTGTCATTATCTCATGATCCAGTTTCATGTGGTGACTATCTTTTACCACCATGTGGTATGCAGCAAAGGTAGGTCAAAAATGGGCCAAACTACACCAGAGAAAACTTGTATTCCACATGACTGCTAATATGAAATGTATGAATAAACATATAGATTTATCCTGGCATCTAATGAGCTACAAGATAAAACTTTGGACATCTGAAAAAAAAGTGCATGGTGGGGGTGGGGAGGTAGGGGGGTGTTAGTGAAACTACCCACTCTGGTAGGAACTAATGTGCTAACAAAGCCCTTTTTATTTTAAAATTTTAATTCATTTTAATTAGAGTGTGGATAGTCCCATAGGGGAAACAAGGTACTGTGCAAGGCAAAATATGCTAAAAGCTGATTTAAAAAAAAAAAAAAAGAGGAGGAAAAGAAATGCTTCAGCACTTACCTCTGCCCCCAAACTGAGAGAAATGATCTCATCCTCAAATGCAGAATGTGTGTCAATATGGGCAGGAATTCCTGAGATAGAAAACATGACAATATCACTTCATCATCCATTGTAGATTTAGACTATGTATACACATAGCCTCACGTAATTATGGTGAAAAGGTTTTTTGGTTTTTAAGAAGGTGCTATAATCATAGTTAATAGGAAATAATGAATATGACTTGACAAAATTAAATCTAAAACAGGGTATCTCAATTTCAAAATGAAACAACATGGAGAATTGACTTTAAATAAAGGCTCAGGAGTCACTACTTAAATAAGACAAATTTTCCACTCACAGCCTAAGAGGTCAATGTGGTGGTATTGTGTTCCCTAAAATATTGTGTACTCTAATAAATTTATCTAGGGTCAGAGAACAGACAGCCACTAGATACAAAGGCTAGAAAATGGTGGCACTCACACCTTTAATCCTAGCATTCCAGAGATAGAAATCCCTCTGGATCTCTGTGAGTTCAAGGCCACATTGGAAAAAGCCAAGCATGGTGACACACACCTTTAATCCCAGAAAGCCAGCCTTTAATCCCAGGGAGTGGTGGTAGAAAGCAGAAAGATATATAAGGCATGAGGACCAGAAACAAGAAGATTTTGGCTGGTTAAGCATGTGGCTGGTTAAGCTTCAGGCTTTCCAGCAGCAGTTCAGCTGAGAGCCATTGGGATGAGGACACAGAAGCTTCCAGTCTGAGGAAACAAGACCAGCTGAGGAATTGGCAAGGTGAGATAGCTGTGGCTTCTTCTGTCTCTCTGATCTACCAGCATGGACCCCAATAACTGGCCTTGGGTTTGATTTTATTAATAAGAACTTTTAAGATTCCTGCTACAGGTCAATGTGGAAGACAAATACAAGTCATTCTTTCCCATAAATACTGGGACTCTCAAGGACTTGGAGAACAGAGGCCAATACATTAATAATTAAGACACAGCTTCTTCCATTCATCAGTCTGGTAAATAAAGAAACTCTAACTCAGAGAAAAGATATAAAGAAGAAAGATACAGCCAACTCAAGGATATATAGACCAGTGGAAGGCCAGATAGGAAAATACACAGTTCAAATACAATGTGGGCACAGCAGCACACATGTGCAGTCCTAGCCCTGGGGGAGCTGGGACAGGAGCAGCTCAAGTTTGAATCAGTCTTGGGGGCTAGGAATGTAGCACAATGACAGGGTTCCTGCCTAGCAGATACTAGGCCCTAAGTTTAATCCTCAGCATCATAATAAAACAATAAAAAATAAAATAAAGCATAGCATGATAAAAGCAGAGGGAAAAAAACCCTTGGGGGAGAAATCAATTAACTACAAATATTGTGTGAAAATGCTACTAATAACCTACCCATACTTAAGATTTTCACTGGCACATATTCCTAGAATAATCCTACACATTCTAAAACACAAGAGAAGAAGAATCATCTAACCAGTTGGTTCTTCCTTTCTGTGAATAACTCGCTTCTTCTATTAAACATTTCTTGTTTTCCAAGCTATCAACTCCCTCTCCAACATTTTGAGAGAGGAACAAAAACAAGCTAAACCACAAACAGCAACGTATATTCATTTAATTATGTTTTATAGTGTAATCTCAAGGGGTGGAGGTACAGACTGCAAGTAATAAGCAATACAGATATATTGTATATAAGCAAAGCAGCCTAAAAATTAATTTTAGCTAAAACAAAAATTTAAAAAAAAAAAAAACACTGAATTTTAACTTTCTACCTTAAAATGTTTCGTAAACTTCTTAATTCTCAAATACAAAATTGGGATTTTAAAGAATAAACAATTGGGGCTGGAGACATGGCTCAGTGGTTAAGAGCACTAGATGCTCTTCCCAGAAGACCCAGGTTCAGTTCCCGGGACCCCCAAAGGAGCTCACAATCATCCATAACTCCAGTTCCATGGGACCCGATATTTTCTTCTGACCTGCTATGGCAGTAGAGAAACATGTGATTCACAGACAGGCATGTAGGCAAAACACTCACACACATAAAAGATAATCTAAAAGAAAAAAAATGTGTTTAGAAAAGAAGCACCTACCATGTCCAGGCTCATACTGATTTATGGTCAACTGATCCGGTTTATGTTTAATGTAACCTTCTTTCAACCATTTCTCTAAAATGCTATTGCAAATATCAGGAAGACCTAAAGTTGGTAACCAGAAAAGCAAAACATGATGAAATAGCCGCATGTTTAACTGAAAAGTAACATTATGCTATCAAAGAGCTTTTGCGATCAGAGCTTTTGGTGTCAAAAAAGATGACAAATCCATAGACAAATTAAGAAATAGACCTGTAAGAATCTTTTAAAGTTATTACACCCTTATCAAATAAAAAGCACAAGATAATAATTTTACTAATAACAACTTTGACATTTTATAAAATGATAGTAAACAATATACAATGAGTTGCCCTTGTCCAAATGAACTAAAAATGATTCATATATACCTTACATCACAGGTTGAGGGTAATTTTACAACTTACTTTTGATGTGTTTGTGTTTTGACTATGACCCATTCACATGAGCTAAGATATGGACACTTTCCCCTGGTAGCATCACATCTGCTCTCAAACACCTTCAGATTTTAAAGAAATTTGAATTTTGGATTTTCAGATTAGGGAGGCTCAACTTATAGATTTTATGTCAAAAATTAAATTGAATATTTTGTCAGTCTTTGAAGGTATTCCACTTACTGCAAACATTTTAAATTATTACTATTTTAAAAATCATACCTTTCAAAGTGAAACTTTTATCATGTTATAAATGTGATTTCATCAGGAATGAAAGCCTTAAATGTGATCAAGGTCATAAAAAAATAAATTTAGAATAGGAGAAATGCTTCAATCAACAAAGTACCCACTAGACAGCACAAGAAAAAAGCTGGGCATGGTAACACACACTTTTAAAATCTGTGGAGACAGAGATAGGCAGGTCAATGAGGTTCCCTGGTTAATCAGACTGGTTTGTTTGGTTAGTTCAAGGCCAGTGAGAACCTGTCTCAAAATAAGATGGAAAGCTCCTGAGGAACAATACTCAAGGTTGTCTTGTCCTCTGCTTCTCACAGATACCTATACACACATGAACACACGAACGCACGTGCACACACACACACACACACACACACACAAATAAATAAATAAAAATAAATAAATAAATAAATAAATAAAATTTAATTCAACAGAGGGTTATTGCCAGTATAATTTAGATAATCAGTTTATATAACCCATTAAAAAAAAACAGCAGGAGATGAAAAAAAAATTAGAAAAGGAAATACAATTGGCCAACCTCATTACTAACCAGGAAACTGTAAACTGAAAAGCTGTACAGCATGTTGGTAAGGACAGAGAGTGTGTAAAAATATACTGGCTCAGCTATTTGGAGCTATTTTTGTCTCTTCGATAAACCTAACCTTTGAAGCAACAATTCTACTTCTTTGCAGTCTTCTTAAGAAACTCTTGCACAGAATATAAAGAGGCATGCACAAAAATACTCACTAAAGTGCTATTTCTGAGTACTAAAAACTAGAAGTAACCTTAATGTTTAGGATAGGTAACTACCCTGACACTCAGTAAAATAAAAAATGACAAGATCTACAGGGCACAAGGAGTATATAGATGAGAAACATGCTGTGACTAGACAATGGAAGACTACTTTTACAATATGAGGCTATTCATGTTTACCTATGTACTTGAATAGATATATGAACTTAGATATGAACTCATTTCATTAAAAAAAAGTAAGAAGAATGTGTACTAAATTGATAAGAGCACATATTTCTAAAGGGAAGGAGTAGGAAGGAGGAAAGATGCAAATAGAAAGTAAACATGAAAACACAAACTGAGGGAATTCTACAAAAGAAAAATATAGGTAATCGAACAGGAACTACAGATACAAGCATCACCAACAGAATATAAGAGATGGAAGACAGAATCTCAGGTGTTGAAGAAACTATAGAAGAAATAGATACATGGGTCAAAGAAAATGTTAAATCTAAAAAATTCCTGACACAAAACATCCAAGAAATCTGGGATTACACTATGGAAAGACCAAACCTAAGAATAATAGGAATAGAAGAAGGAGAAGATTCCCAGCACAAATACAGCCCAGAAAATTGTAAACAAAATCATAGAAGAAAATTTTCTTAACCTAAAAAAGGACATGCCTATAAAGGTACTAGAAGCTTATAGAACATCCACTAAATAGATTAGATCACAAAAGAAAGAACCCTCACCACAGAATAATCAAAACACACAGAACAAGGAAAGAATGTTAAAAACTGCAAGAGGAAAAGGCCAAATAACATATAAAGGCAGACATATCAGAATTACACCCACCTTCTCAAGGGAGATTCTAAAAGCACAGATGCCAGCCCAGACTACTATACCCAGCAAAATTGTCAATCATTAGGTATGGAGAAAACAAGATATTCTATGATAAAGTCAAATTTAAATAATATCTATCCACAAATCCAGCCATACAGAAAGAACTGGAAGGAAAACTCCTACACAATGCGGTTAACTAAACCCCAAAATACACAACAATAAATAATCTCACACCAGCATAACCCAAGGAAGGAAAACCATATACACGCATACTCATACATACACACTACCAACAACATATATAATAAAATAGCAAGAATTAAAAATCATTGTTCACTGATATCTCTCAATATCTAAGGACTCAGTTCCCTAATAAAAAAGACACAAGCTAACAAAATGGATGCAAAAACAAGATCTATCCTTCTGCTGCATACAAGAAACACCCCAACATCAAAGACAGACATTACCTAAGGGTTGGAAAAAGATTTTCCAAGCAAATGGCCCCAAGAAGGAAGCTGGTCCAGCTATCCTAATATCTAACAAAATAGACATCAAAACAAAAATTAATCAAAAGAGATGGGTAAGGATATTTCATACTCATCAGAGGAAAAATCCACCAAGATGACATCTCGATTCTCAACATCCTTTCCCAAACACAAGGACACCCACATTTGTAAAGGAAATACTATTAAAGTTTAAATCGCACATTGACCTTCATATTAATATTGGGAGACTTCAATTCCCCACTTTCCCCAATGGACAAAACATTCAGACAAAATCTAAACAGAAACACTGGAGCTAACAGATCTTATGAAACAAATGGATCTAACAGATATCTACAGAATACTTTACCCAAAACAAAAGAATATACGTTCTTCTCAGCAATGCATGGAACATTCTCCAAAATTGACCATATACATGATCACAAAGAAAATCTCAATAGATACAAGAAAATTGAAATAACTCCCTGCATCCTATCAGACCACCATGGATTAAAGCTGAGTTTTAACAACAGAAAGCCTACAAACTCCTGGAAACTCAAACAACTCTCTACTGAATGACTGCTGTATCAAGGAAGAAATAAAGAAATTAAAGTCTACCTAGAAATTCAATGAAAACAAATGTAGAACATATCTAAACTTATGGGACACAATGAAGGCAGTGCTAAGAGGAAAGTTTACAGCACTAAGTGCCTTCATCAAGAATGTGGAGATATCATACTAACAAGTAAAGCACACACCTGAAAGCTATAAACAAAGACAATAATACAGAGAATCAATGAAACAAAGAGTTGGCTCTTTGAAAAACAATCAATAAGACAAATTTCTTATCCAAAAATAACTAAAAAACACAGAGAATACCCAAATTAACAAAATCAGAAAGAAAAAGGGGACATAACAACAGATCCCAAGGAAATCCACAAAATCATTAAAAACCTGTACTCCACACAATTGGAAAAGCTAAAAAAAAAAGGTGTGTGGGGGGGGCAAATTTCTTAACAGATTCCACTTACCATATAGTTAAAGCAAGACCAGAAAAACAATATAAATAGATCTATAACCTCTAGTGAAACAGAAACAGAAGCAGTCATTAAAAGTCTCCAAACCAAAAAGGCCCAGTGCCAGATGGTTTTAGCACAGAAGTCTACCAGATGTTCAAAGATGAGGCAATACCAATATGCCTCAAATTATTCCAGAAAATAGAAAAAGAAGGAACGTGGCCAAATTCATCTTATAAGGGCAGTCATCCTGATACTCAAACCACACTGAAACTCAACAAAGAAAGAGAATTACAGACCAATATCTATCATGAACACTGAAGCAAAAATACTCAATAAAATTGCAAACCAAATCCAAGAACACATCAAAAAGACATCCACCATGACCAAGTAGACTTCATCCTAGAGATTCAGGAATAGTTTAACATATGAAAATGTCAATGTAATCTACCATATACACAAACTGAAAGAAAAAAAAAATCATCTCATTAGATGCTGAAAAAAGCTTTGACAAAAATCCAACATCTCTTCATTATAAGTCTTGAAGATATCAAAGATATAAGGATATATCTCAAGATAATAAATGCAATATATAGCAAGTCAATGGCCAACATAAAATTAAATGGAGAGAAACTCAGAGGAATCCCACTAAAATCAGGAACAAGACAAGGCAGTCCATTCTATTCAATACAGTAACTGAAGTTCTAGCTAGAGCAATAAGACAACTAAGGAGATCAAGGGGATACAAATTGGAGAAAAGTATCACTATTTGCAGATGATGAGATAGTATATACAAGTGTCCCCATAAATTTTACCAGGGAACTCCTACAGCTGATAAAAACCTTCAGCACTACTTCCTACTTTCTCTTCTAGCAGGTTTAGAGTAGCTGGATTTATGTTGAGGTCCTTGATCCACTTGGACTTAAGTTTTGTGCACAGTGACAGATATGATCTATTTGCAGCCTTCTACATGTTTGATATCCAGTTATGCCAGCACCATTTGTTGAAGATGCTTTCTTTTTTACATTGTACACTTTTTGGCTCTTTGTCAAAAATTATATGTTCATAGGTGTGCGGATTAATGTCAGGGAGATCACTTCCTAAATATAACACCAGTAGCACAGACACTGAGAGAAACAATCAATCAATGGGACCTCTTGAAACTGAGAAGCTTTTGTAGAGCAAAGGATATGGTCAACAAGGCAAAGCAACAGCCTACAGAATGGAAAAGGTCTTCATCAACCCCACATCTGACAGAGGACTGATATCCAGAATATATAAGGAACTCAAGAAATTAGACATCAAAACGACCAACAGTCCAATTAAGAAATGGGCTATAGAACTAAACAGAAAATTCTCAACAGAGAAACTCAAATGGCTGAAAGACATTTAAAAAATTGTTCAACATCCTAATCAGGGAAATGCAAATCAAAGCAACTCTGAGATACCACCTGTCAGAATGGCTAAGATCAAAAACACTGAAGACACCTTATGCTGGAGAGGATGTGGAGCTAGGGAACTCTCCTCCACTGCTGGTGGGAATGCAAGCTTGTACATCCACTTTGGAAATCAATATGGTCTTTCTTAGAAAATTGGAATCAATCTCCCTCAAGATCCAGCTATACACTCTGGGCATATACCAAGGAATGCTCAATCATATCACAAGAGCACTTGCTCAGCCATGTTCATATCAGCATTGTTTGTAATAGCCAGAACCTGGAAACAACCTAGATGCCCTTCAACTGAAGAATGGATAAATAAAATGTGGCACATATACACAATGGAATACTACTCAGCAGAGAAAAACAATGACATCATGAGGTTTGCAGGCAAATGGATGGATCTAGAAAAAAATCATCCTGAGTGAGGTAACCCAGACTCAGAAAGACAAATATGGTATGTACTCACTCATAGGAGATACTAGATGTGGAACAAGGATGACTGGACTGCTACTCACATCACCAAGGAGGCTACCTGGAAAACAGAACCAAGAAAGACATGGGGATCGCCCAATGATGGAGAAATGCTGAGATCTACATGAACAGTCCTGGACATGAGTGGGAGTAATGAAGGGCCAGGGTGGAGGGAAAGAGAGCCTGTGGAGCGGAGATCCAGCTGGATCAAGAACAGAGAGAGAGAACAAGGAATAGGAGACCATGGTAAATGAAGACCACATGAGAAAAGGAAGAAACAAAGTGCTAGAGGCCCACAGAAATCCACAAAGATACCCCCACAAAGACTGCTGGCAATGGTGAGAGACAGCCGAACTGACCTACTCTGGTGATGGGATGGCCAAACACCCTAATAGTCGTGCAGAAACCCCATCCAAGGACTGAGGATCTGGATGCAGAGATCCACGGCTAGGCCCGGTGGAGCGCCGGGAGTCTAATTAGCGAGAAAGAGGAGGGTTTATATGAGCGAGAATTGTTGAAACCAAGGTTGGATAAAGCACAGAGACAAAAGCCAAATGAATGGAAACACATGAACTATGAACCAAAGGCTGAGGGGCCCCAACTGGATCAGGCCCTCTGAATAGTGTTGACAGTTTGGGAGGCATCTAGGCAGTGGTACCGGTCTGGTCATTGCATGAGTTGGCTGTTTGAAACCTGGGCTTATGCAGGGACGCTTGGCTCGTCTGGGAGGAGGGGACTGGACCTGCCTGGACTGAGTCTACCAGGTTGATCTCAGTCCTCGGGGAGGCTTGCCTGGAGGAGGTGGGAATGGAGTGGGCTGGGGGAAGGGAGGGGGGAGGAAGGGAGAGAACAAGGGAATCATGGCTGATATGTAGAACTGAATGATATTGTAAAATAAAAAAAAAAATAAAATAAATAATTAATGCATTTAAAAAAAACCTTCGCCGGGCGTGTGGCGCACGCCTTTAATCCCAGCACTTGGGAGGCAGAGGCAGGCGGATCTTTGTGAGTTCGAGGCCAGCCTGGGCTACCAAGTGAGCTCCAGGAAAGGCGCAAAGCTACACAGAGAAACCCTGTCTCGAAAAAACCAAAAAAAAAAAAAAAAAAAAAAAAAAAAAAAAAAAAAAAAAAAAACCTTCAGCAAAGTGGCTGGATACAAGATTAACTCAAAATGGTATGTAGCTCTCCTATATACAAATGATAAACAAGCAGAGATATCAGGAAATGACACCCTTCACAATAGCCACAAATGATATCTAGGTGTAACTCTAACCAAGCAAGTGAAAGACCTTTATGATGAGAACTTCAAGTGTTTAAAGAAAGAACTTGAGCCGGTGGTGGAGCACACCTTTAATTCCAGCACTCAGGAGCAGAGCCAGGCAGATCTCTGTGAGTTCAAGGCCAGCCTGGGCTACCAAGTGAGTTCCAGGAAAGGCGCAAAGCTACACAGAGAAACCCTGTCTTGAAAAACAAAAAACAAAAAACAAAAAAAAAAAAAGTTGGAAAAATCTCCTCTGGTGCTCATGGATCAGTACTATTTACATAGTAAAAGTGGCCTTCCTTATAAAAAAAAAATCTACAGATTCAATGAAATTTCCATTAAAATCAAAACACAATCTTTGCAGACCTTGAAAGAACAATACTCAACTTCATATGGAAAACCAAAAACCCAGGATAGCTAAAAACAATCTATACAATAAATGAATTTCCAGAGTTATCACAATCCCTGACTTCAAGCTCAACTACAGAGCTACAGTAATAAAAACCACAGGGTGCTGGCATAAAAACATTAATGCTGACATTAATCAATAAACTGAATCAGAGACCCAGGCATGAGTCCACATATCTATGGACACCTGATTTTTGACAAAGTAGCCAAAATCATACAATGGAGAAAAGAAATCATCTTCAACAAATGGTGCTGTCTAACTGGATGTCGGAATGTAGAAGAATGCAATTTGATCTGTCGCTATCAACCTGCACAAAGCTCAAGTCCAAGTGGATCACAGACCTCAACATAAATCCAGATACACTGAACCTGATAGAAGACAAAATGGGAAGTAGCCTTGAATGCATTGGTACAGGAGACTGCTTCCTGAATATGACACCAGTAGCATGGACACTAAGATGGACAATTAATAAATAGGACCTCATAAAACTGAAAAGCAAAGACACCATCAATAGGACAAAACGGCAGCCTACAGAATGGGAAAAGCTCTTCATCAACTCAACATCCAACAGAGGGCTAATTTCCAAAACATATAAAGAACTCAAGAAACTAGACATCAAAAAACCAAATAAGCCAATTTAAAAAATTGGGGTACAGATCTAAAATGAGAATTCCCAAAAGAAGAATATCAAACGGTCAAGAAAACTTAAAAAAATGTTCAATATCCTTAGTTATCAGGGAAATGCAAATCAAAGACTCTGAGATGTCATCTCACATCTGTCAGAATGCTAAGAACAAAAACACATGCTGTCTCCATTGTTGGTGGGAATGCAAACTCGTACCACTACTTTAGAAATTAATATGGTGGTTTCTCATAAAAAATTGGAAATCAATCTACTTCAAGACCCAGCTATACCATTTGGGCATATAGCCAAAGGATACTCAAACTATGTTCATAGTAGCTTTATTCCTAGTAGTCAGAACCTGGAAACAACCCAGATGCCCCTCAACAAAAAAATGGATGAAGAAAATGTGATAGATTTACACAATGGAATATTATTTAGCTGTTAAAAATGATGACATCATGAAATTACAGATGGACCTAGAAAAAAATAATCCCGAGTAAGGTAACCAGACCCAGAAAGATGAGCATGGTTTGTACTCATGTATAAGTGGATATTAACTGTAAAGTAAAAGGATAACCATGCTACAATCCACAGACCCAGAGAGGCTAAGTAACAAGGAGGGTTCAGGGTGGAACACTTGATCTCCCTGGGAAGGGGAATTAGAATAAATTTCATGGGTGGACAGACTAGGGGATGGGAACAGAAGTGATGGGGCAGGGGTATGGAGAAGTAAAGTACTGAAAGAGATGACGAGAGAAGGGAGGCATTTTGGGTGAGGTAGAAACCTAGTTCAAGGAAGCTCCAAGAATCTACAAGGATAACCCAGCTAATACTCCTAGGAATAGGAATACATAGTCTGAACCGGCCATCTCCTGTAATCAGGCAAGACTCCTAGCAGAGGAACTGGTACACCAACCCAGCATATAACCTTTGACCTACAATCTGTCTTGCCTACAAGATATGCTGGGGTTAAGGTAGTGAAGAAATTGTGAGAGTGGCTAAGCAATGACTGGTCCAGTATGAGACTCATGCCACAAGAGTGAGATCACCCCTGACACTATTTGAAGCGCCAGGACCAAGAGGCTGAGTAGCTCCAGAGAACCAAATAGGACTGGAGAAAAAAGATGCCAATGTAATGATGACTAATGATATTCTACTATACTCACAGATAGGTGTCTAACCTAGTAGTCATTAGAGAGGGTTCATCCATCCACTGGTAGAAACAGATGCAGAAACACGCATTCAAACATTAGACTGAGCTTGGAATCCTACTGATGAGAGGGAGGAAGGATTGTAGGAGCCAGAGGGGCAAAGGACATCACAAGAAAACCCACAGAATCAACTAACCTGGGCTCATAGGTATTCACAGACACTGAACCAACAACCAGGGAGCCTGACGTAGGCATTCTGCATATATGTGACAGTTGTGTAGCTTGGTCCTCTTGTGGTACTCCTAACAGTATAAGCAGGGTCTGTTTCTGACTCTTCTGCTGGCTTTTGGGACCCTATTCTTCATACTGGCTCTCTTGCCCAGTCTTAATACAAGGAGAGGTGCTTAGTCTTACTGTAACTTGATATGCCATGTTTTGCTGATATCCATGGGAAGCCTGCCCTTTCTGAATAGAAATGGAGGAGGAGTAGATAGAGTGGAGAGCAGAAGGGAAGTTGGGGAAGGGGTGGGAGGAGAGGAGGGAGGGAAACCTCAGTTAGGATACAAACAAACAAACAAACGAATGAATGAGTGAATAGAAATAGACAAGAGTTTTTACTTCATCTGTATATAAATAGACAAGAGCTTTGACTTCATCTGTATATCTGAACTTTTATAACAAAACTAGGCCACTTACAGAATTAAAATTCTCTAAATTTAACCAGTAATCTCAAAAGCTTACTTACAGATGACATGCATCTCAACTACTATAAACTTCTAATGTATACATCATTCTTCCCATCGCCAGTACTTACTGTGTATTAACATGTACTTACCCCCAGGTAAGGGCTTATCTTTATCTACAGTATTGTTCTCATAGTGGAATTCATAACCAAAATGTTTAACTCTTCTGTGTTTTAAGACTTCTGAACTGTTATGAAGAAATAAATTGCTTGAAAGAAAAGGACAGCAACACTTCATATTCACTCAACATTATAAGGAGTCGTAAGTAGTGACAACTTCTCCTAATTGCTAAATTACTGTTTTAAAAGCATGAGCCATTTTATTTGTTTTGTGCTTAAAACACTTAAAGAGTTTCATCTATTAATGTAAGAGAACTATGTGTCTATCCTACCACTCACAGGAATGCCTGTAATTGGAAAGAGGTGAAGCAGCTCTCATTGCTGCTTTGTCCTCATGAGATGTCCTGAGTGCTTGGAGAAAATCTTCGGGGCAGAGAGAAAATGTTGGGAGCCAGACCAATCTACAGCTTTCTCAGAGGCCCTGATGAAAGGACTAAAGGAACACTAGCTCTGTATCCTTGCCTGCGGGAGACCTGGCAAGGTCAAGTCTGGGGCTGAGGCCAGGGCCTTGAAGGAGTCAAGGTTTCAGATTCTGGGAACCTGACTTTTCCCCCTTGAAGAGACTATAGTTATCAGTCCCAGGGCCACTAAGCGCTCAGCCTGTGACATTTGGAATATCCTGTGTTCCTTCGTGCAACAATACTTGTTTAACTTTCTGGTAACTCTGTTCCATTTCCCCCCTTGAAATTGTACATAAAATGCTATACTTCTTAATCTCTTGCTTGCCCTAACACATAACTGTGCAGGACCTCCTGATCTGAACTTTCCTGTCTTTATTATATCTGATTCTCTGGTCAACTCCCTCAGGAACTTGTCACTGAACAACCTGTTAACCAATTCAAGAAGCAAACAAGATTTTAAACAGGGAAGGTCTGATAATTTATGTTAACATTCCTCAGACTGAAGTTTAGAACTGGTTGCTATACAAATTTTATATATAAAACTGTTCCTAAAAACTGTAAGTGTGACTTGCCTACCACCACGTCCAAGCTACTTCCAATGATCTTAAGGAAACAGCATAATGTCACTATACCTCATGTGTGTACAATGAAAGCAAGTACAGAAACAGGGCATTTTCCAAAAAATGTAATTTATAGACTTGAAGTTTTACTTACAATTCTGATCACCTGTGTTTCCTGTCCAATTAAACACTTTCCAGAAGCATTTTCTCATCCTCAGAAGAAATAATTTCTTCTACCACCAAGAGGCCTGGAGGTAAGGCTTGAAGCCTCATTCTTTTCCATTGTGCTACAGGAAAACAAATTAAAGTCATATACAAAACCTGTATAAATAATTTTTTCCCCAGAGCACCAGTTTGCAAGGCTATTAATTGTCATTTCAGAAATGACACAAAATGCAAAAACAAAGATGAGAATCATAACTGTACTGTACTTTACTCTCTACAGTTCTCTTCAGCAAAGAATGACACTCAAGTCTTCTGTTGGCATATGATTGAGTCACTTTCTACACCTCATTTGAAGACAAGGCTTTTTGTATACTTATTGTATAAACTGTAATTTTGAAAAATGTCAACAGTACAAAATCGGAAGGGAAACCACAAGGTCAATTCACTCGATGCAGAAAAGGCTTTAACAAAGTTCAACATCTCTTCATGATACAAGTTCTAAAGAACTAGGAAGTACCATACCCCAATAAAGGCTATATATACAACAAACCTATAGACAATGATGTTAACAGGAAAAATTGAATGTATTTCCTCTAATATCAGGACAGCAAAGAGACAAAGGTGTCCTCTCTCCACTAGGATTCATTATTGGGCTTGAAGTCTAATATTGAATTAGCTAGATCAATAAGAGAAGGAAATAGAAGGGTTCACGTAGAGAAAGAAGCCTAAGTATTCACATTTATGTTCATAAACATTCCACCAGGTACTCTTAGACTTGGTAAACACTTTCAACAAAATAACAGAATACAAAAATCAACATGCAAAAATTGTGAGCTTTTCTCAAGTAGTAGAGAAAAAAAACCAGAGGGAAAATTTTTCTTGCACAGGGCAAATGAATAGAAAAGCCAGTTCTCAAAAGAAGAAATAAAAACTAATTAAAATTTCTGAAAAGATGTTCAACATCCTTAGCAATAGAAAAGAAAACATTAAAATTATTTTGGGTATATAACAGGAGCAGGAGAGTTGGATCATATGGAAATTCCATTTCAAGTTGTTGTCCACATTCTTACAGCAGTGAGTAAGGGCTCCTCTCTTCCCACATCAGCCTTTGACTTCAACAAGCACAGCATAAGCAAGCACACCACATACACACACACACACACACACACACACACACACACACACACAAACATATACACACCAGCACATATATGTGTACACATACACGCAAAGAATAATTAATTGATAGAGACTCCATAAGAAGAAAACTCACACAAAAAGTAAGTAACTTCAAGGTACCTTTTTCCACAAAATTCAAGTACAGAATGATCTTCTGCCCCAAATCATCAATGATTTCTTTTCCATTGAGGATAGCATAGGCTTTCTTGATTCTTCAATAGTTTTGTATATTGCAAATGCATAAGGCTTATTAGGTGGCATCAGGAGAGCTTCCATGGGTCCACATTTCTCTAAAGCCAAAAGCAGTTGCTTCCTACTCACACCATTACCAAGACCACCATTGGCAACAACCAGGCTCTTTAAAAAAGGGGAAGAGAGGAGGTAAGTAAAAAGCAGTTGATATGACCTATTTATTTGAAAATAAATGAAATGACATTATTACAGATAAATGTAATTTAAAAGTTCATTTTCTTTGGTTATTTGGTTTGCTAGCTTCATACAAAGTATATAAACTAATTTACTAAATATTTTGGAGGAAATGTTGCTATGCTATAAACATTTATTTTTAAATAGTTTGTAATAGTGATATATTCATTTCTTCATAACCAGAAATGTAAGTTAAATCTACATCCTATTATGTTCAGAAATACAAATTAACATAATGAAAAAGAAGGAACGAAGAATGGAAAGAAACATGCAATCAGCAGTCACATGATACATTTTGCCAAAGAATAAATGTTCTATATTCTTTTACCTATTTAATTCTAATTAGCATAATCTTTAAAACAAAGTAAACTTATTTGGGTAATATGAGCCCCACTTTATAGAAGAAACTATTGAGCACAAAACTGGGTTAAGTGAGTGAAGTAGCATTACTGTTGTTAGTCTTCTGGAACCCATACATTGAATATAACCATTACACTATGTTTACCAAAAAGTAAAAAGTCAAGGAACTGGATCAAGGAAAACTTAATTGCAGATTCATAAACCATGAAAAGTTTTCTGCTCAAGAAAATTAATTCAGTCAATGTAATTTAGTCAGATTGCAAGTAAACTTTTTTCCTTTAAAAATTTCAAGTTTACTTCCTGTCACTCTGTAGACTGCTAGGCTCTAGTCACAGGATGTGGGGGAGTGAGGGAATGCTCCTTTCCTTATTTTGAGGTTTATAGTCTAGTACTCTTACAGTTACTATATTTAAAAACCACCCCTACATGGTGTTAAAAACAATTTATCACCTATTATTTTTAAATCTTATTTTAGTGTGTGTGTCTGTGTGTATGGGGGTGGGTGGGTGTCTGTGTGTCTGTGTGTATGAGGACAGGTGGGTGTCAGTGTGTCTGTGTGTGTATGGGTGGTGTGGGTGTCTGTGTATGGGTGGGTAGGTGTTTGTATGTCTGTGTGTATGGAGGCGGGTGGGTGTCTGTGTGTCTGTGGGGGGGCAGGGTGGATGTCGGTGTGTCTGTGTGTATGGGTGCGTGAGTGTCTGTGTTGGTGTGTGTATGGAGCGGGTGGGTGTTCTGTGTGACTGTGTGTGGGGGCGGGTGGGTGTCTGTGTGTCTGTGGGGGGCGGGTAGGTGTCTGTGTGTCTGTGTGGGGAGGGTGTGGGTGGGTGTCTGTGTGTCTGTGTCAGTGTGCAGGTGTGCATATGCCACAGCAACCATGAAAAAGTTAAAGGACAACTTTCTGGAGTTAATTCTCTCCTTCTACCATGTTGGGTCCAAGGACAGAACTCGTGTTGTTAGGTTTGTATAGCAAGCCCTTTAACTCCTGAGACATCTCACTGGCATAACCTATTATATCTAAAAACATTAAAAAAAAAAAAAGCCAGGACTGGGTTTACTCATCAATTTCATCATTTATATCAGGTATTGGAAATGTTCTAAAAAGAATATTTCAAAGATATACAGGTCATATAAGCATAGCCTCAATTTGGTTTATTTAACATGCTATTAAAATGTGAAAGCCATTGTCTCACAAGACACATTTGTTCTGAATACAATAGTTTACTGACTCCATGAGTTGTACTAAACTCAGATCAGTATATTAATGTTTGTTTTATTACACATTATTAGGATATCTATAACAATCTTGAAAATGGTGTAATACATTTATCATTAAACTGGATAACAAGAAAGATAAAAATCTCTTCCCAGAGGGTAGCTAAACACAAGTATAAGGATACACATAATAAACTCATTACTACAATACTAAGTAATACATTAAGCAGCACATAAAACTTACTCTCATATGCTTTATATGGACTTCATTCAATAAGGTTTTTTCATTAAAATATCATAACAATTTAGTTATATGTGGCCACATTACAAAAATACTCCATTTCCCTAAATCTTAGTCAGAGACACAAAGAAGACAAAGTACCTTTTCCTATTTCATGCACTTAAGACAACATGATTAAGAATACAGCAACCAATTAATTCTTGGAAGATTCTGCAGCAGGCTCAGCTAAGTGTCCTCTAGTCAAATTAATTCAGTCTAACATAGTTACCTAGTGAGAACATCAGATCGCACAGGCTCAGTTCTGCAAGTCTGCCCCATCAGCAGGAAACACACTTCTGACATAGCCATAATCAGTTCCTGAGACTCCCGCCTCAGGTGCTATTAAATTACTTGAGCAGCTCACAGAACTCAGGGAAACACTGCTTACAGCACTCATTCATTATACAGGTAATCAAAAGCCAGAAATTCACTGCCGCCCTGAGGACACGAACCTTCAGCAGATTCCACATGCTCCAATATCCAGACCACTCATTTATTATACAGGTAATCAAAAGTCAGAAATTCACTGCCCCCCTGAGGACACCACCCTCCAGCAGATTCCACATGCTCCATATCCAAACCACTCATTTATTATACAGGTTTATCAGTCCAAAATTCACTGCCCACCCTGAGGACACCACCCTCCAGCAGATTCCACACGCTCCAATAATCAGAAGCTTCAATTCTGTCTTTTTAGGGTTTTATGCACTTCCACACAGGCATGACTGAATGAATACATTATGGCACTGGTTGTTATGGTTTGTATGTGAGACGTCCCCTACAGTAATCAAGTGTTTGGATACCTGATCCTCATTCAATGCACTGTTTGGGGGAGGTTATGATTACATGTAGCCTAGCTGGCTGATACTGTACTGGTAGGGCTTGTAGGTTGTAGACCCACCTAGTTTCTTCTCTAGCACGTGTCTGTCATTCCAAGATGACAGCCACGTCACATGCCTAAGGCCATACGAGCCAGTACTGCAATAATGCCTTTTCTGCTAATAATGGACTATAGTTTCTAAATTGTGATAAATTTTTTTTCTTTCCTCCTTATTTTGTCAGATATTCTGTTGCAGTGATAATAAAAGGAACTAACATAGTAATCAACTACACTTCCCTTCCCCAGGGAAAGCATGGCTAAGGTCCAACTCTCTAATCATACCTTGGTGTTTCCAGTAGTCAGAGGTCATTCAGAAGCCATTAGTCACTTCACTAGCAAATAAAAGACAACTAGATTTATTCCTGAGAGTTTTTTAGCATGAGTTTAGGTATGCTATACTACGCCCAGCTTAGAAATTAAAGTCAAGGTCAAAAGTAATGCTCATATCTAAATAAGGAGAGAAGTGAGTTACAATGAGTTATAATTTAAAGCCAGGGAAACCTCCCAGTAGTTCATTATCATCTTACTTATTTCCAACAGACATGAAAAGGTTTTGTAAATTAGGACTAATAAAAAGAGTTTATATTATATAACCAAAATACTTTGTAACACAGGAAAGGTAAGAAAAGAAAAAAGATTATATTAGGCTATAGAAGATCTGCCTTCAAATTTCTATTCAACCATTTACTAGTTTATATTAAGGGAATTAACCTCTCAAGATGACAGTTTTCTTATGCAGCTCATATAGACTTTTAGAGAATTAAACACAATAATGAATGTTAAATTTTCTATATCAAATAAAAGATTTATACAATGTTATTAATATATAATTGCAACATGCTCTAGTTCAGTGGTTCTCAATCAGTCGGTCATGACTATTGAAAAACCATACTTTGATGGTCTTAGGAACTCAGACATCACTTAGTGGCAAAATCACAGTTAAAAAGTGGCAATGAAAATAAATTTATGGTTGGGGTTCCTAAGACCATTGGAAACATCTTTTTTCCTATGGTTGTGACCTATAGTTTGAGAACCACTATATTTCAACCCACACTAACGACATGAATTCAAACTACAGACTAGGCTACATACAAATGGAAAACTAGCACATCCTATTCCATGTGTATTTAATATGGGCACAACATATCATTGAATAATTACAGCTTTGAGCTATATTTTACAATAGTAACATAATACATTACAATATTGACACAGCTACATGAAAGTGACAATAACACTTTAAGGTCACCTGGGTGGGATAAGACACTGCCTGGATGCTTCATGTTTCAGCAACACATGCCTGGCTTTACTCTGTTTCCTTAAGAACTTCTTCTCGATTTTATTGAGTTTTAAGCCACCTTTATGATTGATGTTCATAGTAATACTATAAAGAAAAAAAAGTATAAAAAGTATAACCTTAAAAGTCCTGAAGGATCAATTATGTTATTCATATATTCAATAGTTTATAAAAATTTGTGTTTTGTAAAAAACTTTAGTTTCAACAACTAGAAAAGTGAAACAAATAAAAAGAATAGAAATATTTCAGAACATAACACAAATTCATGACAATTCATCTGTTAGCTTATGTACTCCACCGCAAATATAAACTCTAGGAGAACAAAAATGCCAGCATACAGTACATCCCAGGAAATATGTGGAAAGAATAAATGAATATTAAGTGAGTAAGCATGTATGCCTATTATGGCCTTAGTCCCCTGACCATACAACTGCATGGCTTTATATGAACTTCTAAGTTAGTTCAGCAAAACAAAACATAACAAAAAAATGAAAAAAAAAAATATATGACATATCTTCATATAATTAACTGCTAATAGAATTGCTGTTGCTTGTGGCATAACTACAGACCAAACAAACAAACAAAAAAATCAATGTTAATTGAAAGGAATTTGGAAGATTTCAAACTAGAAGGATCAGAACAGCAAAGATATTGTTTAAAAGGTATTCAGTGAGGTAATAAAGGCAAAGGGTAAACAGAAATGTCCACCAACAATAGTGAAATATAAGTATAATTTGAGAGGGTTTTTTTTTTTTTTTTCTTTTTTTTTTTTTTTTTTTTTGTTGTTGTTGTTTTGAAACAGGATCTCACATATCCCAGACTGGCCTCCAACTTGCTACAAGGCTGAGGATGATCTTGAACTTCTGACACACTGGCATAGCAGGTGTGCACCCCACAAGCTCAGTTTATGCTTATTAAGACAGTTCCTCACTATGCAGCCTAGCTGACTTCAGACTCACAGATTATAAATGTGTAGCATCATGACCAGCTGGCATAATGTTTTTAGAGCAGCAAATGTTTACTGAACCTCTAATTCAATGCTACAAACTTCAAAGTTAACAAATGAAATAAAATTACATTTCAAAATAACGGGTACATTCAAAACTCCAATTACTAGACTTAATTTAAGGACAGAAGAAAAATGGCATTAGTTCATTTTCCTAGCACACAGGGCACATGTTAGGAGGTAAAGTGAATAAGGCAGGTCGGTTGGACAGCACAGTAGGATAGTAATGAGAAGACCTGCAATATTTCACCTGTGCCAAGCAGAAATGCTGACCTGCTTACATTGGAGGCATAGAAGGAAAGGAAACAGGAGAAGGTAGGGAGGAAAGAATCGATTCCACATGATCAACAGGTGTTGGTGATTACTCAGATGTGAAGAAGAGAGGAATCAAGATCACTGCACAGTTGCTTGGATGCACCTTACATGTGACAGGAGTAAGGTCACTAGCATATTAGCTATGACACTAGTTCAGTTACCTCCAGCCTGAGCATGTTCTCTGTTAGTAAGGAGAGTATGGAGACATAAAGGCTCTGTTACTAGCTAACTCTCAGTATATCTTGTTGGATACTACCCTAAGTAGCAACTTTACTATGTCCATGCCTGAGTTAAAAAACAGAGAGCCATGGCTAGAGAGATGGCTGAGTGGTTATAAACATTGACAGCTCTTCCAGGAACCTGGATTCAAGTCCTAGCACCCACATGGTGGCTCACAACCATTCATAATTCAAGTTCCAGGAGATCTGACTCTCTTGCGGCCTCCTTGGGGCACCAGGCATGCAAGTGGTGCACAGATATACATGTAGGCAATACACATATACATAAAATAAAAATAATCTTTAAAAAAAGGTTATCAAGCAACACAGATAAAGTGAATCTTCTGATTGTGCATAACATACTTATTAGCAAACACTAGAAAGAACAAATATAAATTCCTATCAAACAAGGTTTCACATACATGTTTTTTAAATATGAGAAATCAGTAATATGAGTTGGATCCAGGAAAGCGAAATAGGTAGATAAGTAAAGAAGGATAGTTTTCTCTGGCTTGTGAATTTATAAGCTATTCAAATTGCATTATCTAATTAAAAAGAACACAGAAACATTTGATTAGGAAAAAGAAATCACCCCGTTATTTATCACACCCTTTCTAACTTTCTGAATTACACATTCTTCTGTTGTTTTTCCTTCCACTAGACATTTATTCTCTTTTCCAAAAAGTGCATTGAAAACCGCTAAAGCAGAGATTTAGTATTATTCACTGGGTAGCACTCAGCACTTAGCACTTAAACAGGATGTGATACCAGTAGCAACTGATTAAATTTAAATAAATAAATAAATAATAAATAAATAAATAAAAATAAGCAAGCCTAAGTAGAATTTTCCATTTTAGTTCCTAAACTACTCCAGAATTCTGATTTTGGCAGCCATCTTCAACGATTTCCACAACGATGTGTATCCATTACTGAATGTGTTGGACCAAGACTATTACCTACACAGTCTTGGATACCTGGCATACAACTTGCAACAAATGTTCAATGAAATCGACCAAAACCACAGGCTGACACCACCTCCACCCCAGAGGAAGGACTGATCAAGGAAGAGTATAAGACGCAGACGCGTGGACAAACAGCCGCTAGCATGCTTTTGTTTCACAGAATTGATGCTGGCTGGAAAGAAACTAGAATCAAGTGCAGATCTCCAACCACAATAGGAGCTGACACAGAACCCTCCCCCGCCCCCCGGAAACCCATACCACACCACACAAATGAACACTAGACCCTATCAGGGTTCCCAACACCTCGACATCCCTCGGCCCATAGATTGCACCCTGCGCGGCCTGGGTCGGACCACGCTGGCCAGGACAGCAGACAAGGAGCTGCAAGGAGTAAGCTATGGTTTGCGACCCTCCGTCACCGCTAAAAACAGGCGCCATACACGTCTGTCTCTCCTCATCAGAGGTTTTCACCTCCCAGATGCTTTCTCTATTGTCAGCCAGCCCCGCTGCAGCCTAGAGTTATGCAAGCATTCTAAAACCGCCGTACCTGGGAGCCGCCATGTTGCAGACAATCGCACTACATTTCCCATGAGTCCACGGGGCTACCACAGCGCTCCACAATCCCCTCTCCCGCCCAAAATCTTTGTTTACACTTTCCCGGCAGCGAAGTGCCTGTAAACTGCTATGTGGAACAGAAAATTCGGCTGCTTTATGTGGGTGAAAAGTAATGATTGGAGGAGCATTACAACTGCCACGTTACTAAACCAGCACTCTACGTAACTACATGCTAAGGATTTGACCTTATACCCACAGATAAACTTAACTTGGAAAAGATGGAGACCATTACAGAAAACCACAACCAATCAAAATGCAGAGCTGTGAAGTCCTGTGTCAACTGCCATCTACAACACAGTTCCTGCAACTAAGGCTCAGAACTCTGCAAAGAAAATGGAGGCAGAGCAATGGGGAGCTTACTAGGGATTGTATCTAAGTGTCAGAAGCCACACCCATAAAGTCTCACTAGAATGACGGTCTAAATTTGAGCTGAGCTGGATGGTGGTGGCATACGCCTTTAATCCCAGCACTCGGAGGCTGTATGTAAATTCGAGGCCAGCCTGGTCTACAGAGCAAGAGCCAGGACAGGCACCAAAAATACACATAGAAACCCTGCCTCCAAAAAATTAATAAATAAATATTAGCTGAACAAAAACAAAACAGACATGCTTCTGTGGTCATGCAGAAAATTCAGGAGGCCTCAACTCTACAAAAACAAAACAAAACAAAACAAAAAGAAAAAACCAACCAACCAACCAAACAAACAAACAAAAAACCCCAAGCAAATAAGGAATTCTGAAAGCAAGAGAAAGTCTTCTCCAGGAAAGGGCACACATTATTGTTATCCAATAATGAATAGTCAGCCCTGAAAACACTTAAATATAAGTAACGTTATACAAACTGAGTAATTTGTGTTTATGTATGTTATGTGTGTGTGTGTGTGTGTGTGTGTGTGTGTGTACAATTAATAAAAAACGTCATGAGTTTGAAAGAGAGCAAGGAGGAGGGGTATAAGAGGAAGTTTGGAGGGAGGAAATAGAGTGGGTAAAGTACATAATTATAATCTAAAAAAACAAAAATAGTAGAACTCTAGAAAAGAAAGAAAGTGGATCTACTTAGGAAAGATATTTCAAGGTAAAGTTTAAATGGCAGAAAAATTAATCAAATGGGAAAAAGTTACATCCCTATTATGAGGTTGACTCATAGCAAAAAAAAAAGCAACAGTAATGTTCTAATTTGTTTTTTCTTTCTTTCTTTCTTTTTTCTCAACTCTACACTGGTAGGTCTCAAAGAAGCCCAAGACAAATGGTGAGGTGCCTACTAACATATCAAAGCAGACATTGGCCAGCTCTTCCAACATCACTCAGTACCTATTGCTCCTCACTAGCACTGCTCACTCTCACCCACTACACTAAACCTCTTCTTCCCAAGTACTGGGCTTCTGCTTCCCATTCCCTCAGCTTCTAATCCCTATATAGCACAACCATTTTGGACACCCCATCTCTTAGCCTCTTGGCTCCAAGCTGGCTCTGCTCTTGGATCTCTCTTGGTCCACTTGCTCCCCTCTCTACTTTCTCATCCCTGCCTACACTTCCAAAAATGGTCTGGCAGTCTGCTGGCCATGTTCAGTCTAAACTGTCCCAGATGCCTCTGGCTGTTCTCTTCCTCAGATATACAATAAGCATCCTCTGCAAACCATATCTTGAAGCAGTCATATCTCCATTTTATTTTCATTCATATGGTGCGGAAACCATAGGGCAGCATAAACAAGTTACATTCTGAGGGACCTGGCCTCACCAAACCTAGCAGCTGATTTGACTCTCCTAAAGTATGTTTGGATCATTTGTTCCTGCTGGCTTCTACCTCCCACCATATTTGGCTCCAGATTCTAGAGTCCAATTCTTCAGCTGCTTTCCTCCACCTGCTCTAACTATCTGACTCTCCTTGACTACTTGGTAAGTATCTCCCTGACTCCTGGAGTTATGACATCCTTCTGTGCATCTATGCCTATGTGGGCATCTCTCTCTTTCTCCTCTCCTCCTCTACTGGCTAAGTAACCTGCTGGAGCTACCTGCTTTGTCTACTATTACTACAAAACCCACACTGCTGTTTCAGCAAGCTCCCCTATCCCTACTGGCCCACAGTCATGTGGAAAGGGACACCTTTCCCCTGTAATTTGGGCACGTCTTTTAGTCCACTTGAGTATACAGGATTGAAATTCGTGTCACCAAAATATTTCCCTTTGCTCTCAGCTCTTTCCTAGAGCTTCCTCTCATTGCCCCCTAGGAGCTGCCTGCAATCTTGCAGCTTCTCTAAGCCAGTCTGGACTACTGCATTATATTTCTGTTCCCCTTTGAAGCTTATAGAAATCCATCCTACCACATACACCTTGGAGTTCTGTTTCATGATCTTTTCTCTTTTCCTTCCCAGACTCGGATTTAATTAAAGCCTCACTGTCTTGCTGCAAATGGCTTGGCCTTAGTACATCTCCATGACAGAAGATGGGCACTGTTGTGTGATGTTTTGATCACATTCTGACAAAAAAAAAAAAAGGTGCTTTGAATCAGAGGGTGCAGTTAGCCACTAGCTGACCAAAGTTAACCATAGAGGATTTGGAGGACTGAGGACAGATAGATAGACAGGGAGTAGTAAGGCAGGGCTTAGAGAGGATCTCAGACCATTTGAATGGAGGAACGGAAGAGATAGGACGTTACTGGTGGCTTCTCCACAACTTCTTATCCCAATATCTGACTCCTGATTTTTTTATTGATAAAAAATAATTAGATATACGCATCATCTGGCATCCAACTCAGGGCATGAAATCACAAGATAGCTACTCACCTCTGGCTTTGCAGCCACTTGCACTGGAGCCACAGGAGCCACAGTCAACAGCTAGATTTTCCTTCCTTGCCCCAAAGCCTCTGAGCAAGTCTGGATTTTCCTTTGCAGCCTCTCTACAATAGCCTTCAGCTGCTGCCCAAACTCTGAAGATCCCCAAATTCCACAGGTGCCTCGACTCCAAACAATGGAGTTAGCCATTCACAACTGGTTAGCTCTGCCTGCAGGCAGATCCATGCTCTCACTTCCACATGTGCTTCTTCTACACATTCCCCTGTATTCAGTTTTTTAGATGGCTGGCTCTTCTCCCTATGGGTTAAGGGCTTCCCCAGGGCCCCCTCTTCAGGCTGCTGCCACACTAGTCAGCCACATCAACACCCATTTAGGCTTCTATTCTTGCTGTGACCACCACACATTCTCAGCTCACAACTTTGGGTGAGCATCTGGAGCTGCCCTAAGCCAGGCTGTACACCACCTGTGTTCTCTGCCCAGCCATGTTACCTAGCAACAGTCAGCCTCACAGTTCCCTGTCATCATCAGCAGATCAGGTGATACAACTGAGAATTCTTGAGAGAAAATAGTTTTTAAAAAAGAAGTTTTTTTCCCCATGTTAAAAATGGAAACAATATTATGATGGAGAGAGTTATTCTCTCTATGAGGGTTTGGGAGACACATAATTGTACAAAACTCTTGACATCCAAATTGGCCTCTCCAGGAGGTAAATGTTAAGCTTTTAAGGATTGGAAATTTGTCTCAGGTAAAACAAAGTGCAAAACGGGTCAAATGTATAGGGTTGGAAGGACAGAGGGGAAAATTAAAGCCATATGTGGCTAACATAGCAATGAATTTATGGGTACATGATTGGTTACAGCAATGGAATACCCAGGTTAACATTCCTCTGTTCTCAGAAACAAATCATAAACTGATATATGTTTCTAAAAAATATTAAAAGGTGTTATAAAGAATGGTCAACCGCCATTCAGGTTGTATATAAACACGGCACAACAACTGCGAATCTTTCAAAGGTACCAGAAGGCCCTATCTTTAAATGATTAACTGACAGCCCTGTCTTCAAAATGATTAACTGACAAACCTGTCTGTGTGGAACAATGGCCCTTGAACTCAGAAAAACTACAGGAATTAGAACAGTTAGTACAGGAGCATATTGAAGAATTGACCAGTCTTCGAAATTCTCCTATATTTGTCATTGAAAAGAAGTCTGGAAAATGGAGAACATAACAGATCTACGAACTATTAGTAAAGTGATTCAGGCAATGGACTCTTTACAGTCAGGAATTTCCTTGCCTTTTCTACTACCTAAAGGATGGTCTACTACAGTGAATGACTTAAAAGACAGCTTTTTTTACTTTACCTTTGCAAGAACATGATAGAGAAAAAAAAATGCCTTCACAGTGCCTACTTATAATATTTCCCAGCCTGATAAAGATATCAGTGGAAAATTCTCCCACAAGGAATGTTAATATTTTGTACAACAACCATTGGAAATAATTCATAATCAGCTTCCTCAATCTATAATTTACCATTATATGGATTATATCTTACTAGCTGATTGAGATGTAGATACCATAAAGAAAATGTTTGAAGAAATGAAGAAAATTTGCCTTGTTGGGGACTACAAATTACTCCTGAAAAAATACAAAGAGGAGATTCTATTAATTGCCTAGGATATATGATAGGTTTACAAAAAATTCAACTACAGAAAGTACAAATCAGGAGGGATCAAATACTAACCCTTAATGACTTTCAAAAATGCCTGAGAGATATTAACTAGCTATGGCTCACAATTGGAATGACAGCTCAAGAACCAAATAATTTATTTACAACCTTGCAAGTTCATAAGGACTTAAATAGTCCAAGAAATTATCAGCTGAGGATCAGAGAGAATTGTATTTGATAAGAAAGAGATTACAGAAGGCACATGTGGACCATTTGGATCCAGAGCTTGATTTTTTTTCTTGTTATTTTACCTTGTACACATTCTCCTACAGGAATTCTAATGCAGAGAGAAGATAATATTTTATAATGGATATTTTTACCACACAAATAGACTAAAAAAATTAAAGACCTAAGTAGAAAAGGTTTCTGAATTGGTTCTGAAAACAAAATTAAGACTTCACCAATTAGCAGGAATAGACCCAGTAGAAATTGTGGTACTTTTTACTAATTGCTGAAATTTCCTAAGTATGGATAGAAAAAGAACATTGGCAGTTCTTTCAGTAATTTTTTTGGAGAGATTAGCAACAAATATCCATAAGCAAGAGACTTCAGTTTATAAAGAGAACTAATTGTACCCTTCCTCACATTCTATGGGAAACACCAATTTCTAGAGGCCCTATATTCTATACTGATGTAAACAAATCAGGAAAGCAGGATATAAGTCAGGAAATTTAAGTAAAGTGGCTCAATGTCCTTATGAATCCATTCAAAAGTCAGAATTATATGCTATTCTCATGGTATTATTAGGTTTTTCAGAACTTCTTAACACAGTTACTGACTCTGAATATGCAGAAAGAATTGTTTTACATATTGAAACTGTTGAACCTTAGTCAAGAATTATTCATAATTCAGAATTTACGTTGTTAATTATTCAATTACAAGAAATAATCAGAAATAGAAATCATCCCTTGTATATAACACCTATTAGATTCCATATGCATCTACAAGGCCCTCTAGCACAACTTAATGATGAAATTAGTCAGCTATTGGTGGGAAATGTGCTAGAAGCCTCAGAATTTCATAAGAAACACAATGTTAATAGCAAGGGTTTGAAAAAAGATTTTTGGCAACAAGCCAAGGAAACTATAAGAATGTCTCTTACCTTCTCTTGAAGTCAGTATAATGAAGACTATCTGATGTGTGCCCCCCAAAAGTGTGATGAACCACAGTTTGAGTACCAAGTCTGTAGACGAAAGGCACAAATATGTTCAAAATCTGACAATGATGCTGGGAAAATGTTCTTGTTGGTTTCATTATCAGATTGACACAAACTGATTCTCCTGGAAGATGAACCATCAATGAGGAATTATTTAGATCAGATTGACCTTGAGTATGTCTGAGCAGAATTTTATAGACTGTCAATTAAGATACAGAGACTCATCCTAAAATGAGCAGAATCATTTCATTGGCTGGAGCCTGAACTGTGTAACAGTGAAGAAACTAGAGCATAAGCAGAGGCAACTAGGCAGCATGGGTAAATTTGTGTGGTTTATATATTGTGCAACCTAATAAAGCTTCCCTGGGGATCAGAAAACAGAACAGCCACTAGATTAGCCACAGAGGCCGGACAGTGGTGGCACACATGCCTTTAATCCTATCACTTGGGAGGCAGAGATTCATCTGGATCTCTGTGAGTTCAAGGCCACACTGGAACAGAGCCAGCATAGTAGCACATACCTTTAATCCCAGCACTTGAGAATTCATGTCTGCTTGGGAAGGACACACGCCTTTAATCCCAGGAAGTGATGGCAAGAAGCAGAGAGGTATATAAGCATGACACACAGGAACTAGAAGCTTCTTAGCAGCAGTTCAGTGGGGACACTTTTGGATGAAGACTCAGATGTAGTCAAACTTCTAAGCGGTCTTATTAAATATAAAGCATTGAGCCAAATATAGGGGTGAAAGCCTTAGAGATCAGGAAAATAGTTGAGAGCCACCAACAAACCTTACCTCACCAGCTCTGCATTTTCCAAAATGCCATGACTTCCTGTGTTGCTAGAGTTTTCCTGCCTTGCTCACAGTCAGGACAAATCTTTGTCACCTGCCAGTCCCACAGCCGCTCACACCCAACCAAGTAAACAAAGAGACTTATATTGCTTACAAACTGTATGGCCGTGGCAGGCTTCTTGCTAACTGTTTTTATATCTTAATTTAATCCATTTCTATAAATCTATACCTTGCCACATGGCTTGTGGCTTACTCGTATCTTCACATACTGTTTGTCATGGTGCGGCTGGCACTGACTCCTTTCCCTTCCTGTTCCCTTAATTCTCCTCTCTGTTAGTCCTGCCTATACTTCCTGCCTGGCCATCAGTGTTTTATTTATTGATCAATCAGAGCAACAGATTTGACATACAGACCATCTCACAGCATTCCTGTTTACCCAGGCATTTATTGCCTTGCTGTTCTGCCCTCTCACTGGCTGTTAGCCCAGCTACCTCACTTCCTTGTCACTACCTGTCTGTACAGACCTCCAGGTCTCTAAGGTTGTACTGAGATTAAAGGCATGTGTCACCACGCTTGGCTCTGTTCCCTAGTACACACAGAGACCCTGCCTGCCAAATGATTGGATTAAGAGCATGTGCTACCACTGCCTGACTTTGTGTTTACTTAAAATGGCTTGCCATTTCCTCTGGTCTCCAGGCAAACTTTATTCATTAACATACAAATAAAATATCACCACATTTCAGCACAAATAAAATATCACCACATTTCTTCTTTTTGTCTAATAAAAATAAAAAATAAAAACAGTTATAACTAATATAAAAAAACTATATACAATAAGTACAATAACTATATATAATATATGTAAGCAACAAATACATCAACAATGTCTAGTCCATTTGAATTTGACAAATTCAGAGAAAATATTCCATTATCTATCCTATTTTGGTAAGTCCAAATGTACCTGATTCAGTTTCTATCCTTACTTATATTGCTAACAGAAAACTATCTTATAATGATTTTCAAATTTATACACTTTACACCTCTTAGTGAATTTCTTTTCTGAAATTTCTTAACAAGGAAAATTGATACTACCACTATCTAAGATTCAGCTCCCTCAGAGACCCAAGAATGAAATAATCTTACCTAGTAAAACAGGAAGTGCAAACAAGTGACTTCCAAAAAATGTGAGTTGACAGAAACAGCCAGCTGCTTGGACAGTCACCCAAGTTTCCTCTGCATGTTAGGGCAACATCTTCGGCCTACAGGCTTAGCATATCTGACAGATACATTTGTGAAGTAGCATGTACACAAGGACTACAGCTTGACCTCATATTTGGTGAGAGTATTCCATGTACCAGATAAACCTGAATTCCACCAGTGTTCTGTCATGATTCAGGGTTTTCAATTCTGGAAATTGCTGGTGTTTTTGGAATTCAGCTTCCCATTCTTCTTGGCTTGTGGATGGCTTCATCTCAGCATCCCATTCTCCACATCCCATTCTTCTTGGCTTGTGGGTGGCTTCATCTCCTTTATTAAATACCAGTCTACCATTGAGAGGTTAGACTCTGTCAGTCTAGTTATTCTTTTAAGAATAACTGTTCCATCTACTGTTCCACTACACACCAGAAGCCATCAGTCCATTGCCTGTTCAGCTGCCTTCAAAGAAAGCAGCACTGTACCTTTTCCAGATTGCAAAGCCACTTTGGTAATGATGCCATATTGTCCTGGACTCAGAGGACACTTGTTGCCAAAGCTGCAACCACACTTTTCTTGCAAGGATCAGTAGTCCTTTGTTTTGTGTCCTGTTTATCCATTTTGTATAGCAGTCAATGTGAGGGCACTTTGTTGCCCAGTGGCTAACTTTTGCCCCAGTGAAAGTTAACTTCAATGTCCATATCTTCTCTGAATTAGATTGGTGCTGCCAGGAGCCAACATGTCTCATATTCATAAAAACAGAAAAAAAATCAAAGTTATTTAAACATTTTAAAAGTCATATTCTGTAGCTAGAGTTATTCTGCTTAGCCCACAGTCAGGACAAATCTCTGTTACCCACCAGTCCCACAGCTGCTCACACCCAACCAAGTAAACACAGAGACTTATATTGCTTACAAACTGTATGTCGTGGCAGGCTTCTTGCTAACTATTCTTATATCTTAAATTAATCCATTTCTATAAATCTATACCTTGCCATGTGGCTCATGGCTTACTGGCATCTTCACATGCTGCTTGTCATGGCAGCGGCTGCAGTGTCTCTCTGCCTCAGCCTTCTGCTTCCCAGAATTCTCCTCTCTCCTTGTCCCACCTACTTCCTGGCTGGCCACTGGCCAATCAGTGTTTTATTTATTGACCAATCAGAGCAATTTGACATACAGACCATCCCACAGCAATATTCTATAGATCTCTGAAGGTTTGAAGATGACATGTCTATCTAAAATATATCTGTGTTTGACCTTGAAAACATATCTAATATGACTACAAGTTGTATTGTAATGTGTAACTACTAACTTTCATTTCTTTATATCCTAATTGTTGATAATAATAACATTCAAGGATTAGCAAATTGCATTACATTGTTAAATGAACTGTATAAGTACAATATCCTGAACAAGATTACAAATATACATGCAGCATTTTCTAACAATATCAATATCAATATATATAATTTGAATGCAATATATGAAAATCCGATCCAATGTAAAATATTTAAAACTAGTAGTTTTCTTTTAAAAGTAGATTTTCAGATTATATTTAATAATCTACCCTTTATTCTATCATTTTTATATCTTTTTTCAGAGTAGATTTAATAATCTACCTCTTATTTATATCCACTTTTTCTTTTCTTTTTTTTCAAACAAGAACCATAAATCTAATCTCCTTTGTTCAGCCCTTTTCCTGACCATTAACAACAACTTGTAATGAACCCTCCTAGATATGACAACTATCCCCAATCTGAAACCCATTGAAAGACCAAACACCAACCAACTCACTCCACCTCTTGGGAATGTGAATGTTGTGTTCATAAAATTGCTTCCTGCTGTTTGTGGGTGAAGGCATCTTAGGGGTCCTGAAAAGAAAATTTTTGGGGTTAATTGTCAAATTCCAGGAGAGTTAGCTATATCATCTGTTGTCCAGTCTCTGCAGAATGCCAAAGTGCAGGGCTTATCTCAAGTCCTTGTTTGAATAGTCTGTGAGGCTGGATCATCTCAGCTAGCCATCTCAAAACTGTTCTGAGCAGTTTTGTAGTCCAAAGCTGATCTTTGGGTGATGTTCATCAGCTTAGTGGAATTATTATTTTCCACATAGAATTATTGTGGAGCCCCATCATCTTTCTGGAGACTTCAAATTCGCTGTCAGGCCTAGACATGATTCTCTGCAGAAAACTGATAGAGACTTGAACATAAAAACATGTATAGGGGGCTAAATGATGCCTTTTTTCTAGAATTAATTAGTACTTTACATTACCACTAATATCATAACAAAAGTTTAAAATATATATGTATATATTAATCTTACAAAATTTTGATATAAAATTCATACCTTAAGAAAGGTTTAAAGAATCAAAATAGAACCAAAGAATTGAAATTAGTGGCAAAAATTTTTTGTTTTCTTCTGTCCCATATCAGAAGATGGCTCTTTCTTCTCACATGATACAGAGATTTTGCATTTTCCTTTTAACAAGCATGCTTGGGTTTAGAAAAGGGGAGAGCCATTCTCCAACCCCAAAGCCAGCTTTAATTTTTAATTGAACTGGGACTACAAGAAGACCAATAGTGTTAACTGTAGAGAAGAGCAGAAACATTTGGGAAGACTTATGAAATTTTGTATGTGATAAACCAATACGCAATTTACTCTTTTTGGGGGGACATTTTTTTTCTAGATGATTTGTCCTTTTTTTCTTCAGATGTCGCATTTGTCCGGTGTTCTTCGGATTCCTTAGTCTTTATTCTCCTGAAAGACAAAAACAAAAACCCTTCCCCAAACTTAACTTTGTGGAGGTTCCCTTTTGGCAAGTTATATCTGATTAAATGAAAAGCATTTGTTAATGGTATAAATTAGTTTAAATTAGATGGTCATGCTGCTAATTAAGTGGTCTCTCTTGTTCAAATTGAACCTTTATCAATTTTTATTATATCCACAGTTTATCTTCTCCTGTAGAAACAAAAGCAAAACCTCATCCCAATGTAACACATGTCCTGGTCTCTATTCTGAGGTCAGCACATCGTTAAAGTATATAGGCTGATTTAATTCTGCAGTTTTTTTCTATTATCCAAAGTCTCTCTACAGCTGTTGTTCCTTTCTCATTAGCATTAAGAAAATTTAAATGTAGTAGAGCATTATGTAATCTATTTCTGTGGGTTTTGTTACAGCTTTCTGATTATTTGGCATATCCTTTAAAGTTCTATTTGATCTTTCTATGACTTTTTGGCCTGTAGGATTATGTGTTATACCTGTAATATGCTTTATATTGTAATAAGCAAATAAAAGTTTCATTTTACCAGAGACATATGCTGGAGCATTGTCAGTTTTAATTTGTGCAGGCATACCCATGATGGCTATAAGTTAAAGCAAATGCATGATTACAGAATCAGCCTGTTCAGAGCTCAGAGCACTTGCCCATTGAAATCATGAGTAAGTATCAATGGTGTGGTGTGCATATTTCAGTTTTCCAAATTCTGCAAAGTGAAACACATCCATATGCCAGATTTCATTCCTCTGAGTACCCTTTTGGTTACATCCTGCTGGTAGCAGAGTCTGATTGTAAAAAGAACAAGTAGAACATTTCCTTACAATTTCCTTGGCACCTTGTCAGGTAATGGAAAATCCTTTTTTAAAAACTTTACTATTGATGTGGTTTTTTTTTTTTTTTACTTTTTTATATGAGATTTTCTAGTCATTTTACATATCAGCCACGGATTCCCCCTTCCTCTCTCCTCCCTCCAGCCTTCCCCCCCCAATCCATCCCCCATTCCCACCTCCTCCAAGTCAAAGTCTTCCCTGGAGAGTCAGCAGAGCCTGGTACATTCAGTTGAGGCAGGTCCAATCCCCTCCTCCCTGCACCAAGGCTGGGCAAAGTATCTCAGCATGGGCCCTAGGTTCCAAAAAGCCAGCTCATGCACTAAGGACAGGTCCCAGTCCCACTGCCTGGGGGTGCCCTAAACAGTTCAAGCTAATCAACTGTCTCACTTATCCAGAGAGCCTAGTCCAGATCCATGGGGGCTCCTCAGCTATTGGTTCACAGTTTATGTTTCTGATAGTTTGACAATTTGTCCCTGTGCTTTTTCCAACAATGGTCTTCACATCTGTTGCTCATATAATCCCTCCTCTCATCAATTGGGCTCCTGGAGCTTCACCTGGAGCCTGGTTGTGGATCTCTGCATCTGCTTCCATCAGTCACTGGATGAGAGTTCTATCATGACAGTTAGAGTGTTCAGCCATCTGATCACTAGAGTAGGTCAGCTGGGGCTTTCTCTCAACCATTGCCAGTAGTCTATAGTGGAGTCACCTTTGTGTGTTTCTGAGGACCTCTCTAGCACTCTGCTTCTTCCTATTCCCATGGAGTCTTCATTTATCATGGAATCTCTTTATTTGTTCTCCCACTCTGTTCCTGATCCAGCTGGGATCTCCCATTCCCCTAAGCTCTCTTTCCCCAACCCTTGCCCTCCATTACCCCCTACCCCAATTTGGTCATGTAGATCTCATCCATTTCTCTGTCACTGGGCAATTCCTGTGTCTTTCTTAGGGACCTCTTTACTAGGTAGCCTCCCTGGAGTTTTCAGTTGCAGTCTGGTTTTCCTTTGCTTTACATCTAGTATCTACTTATGTTTGTCTTTCTGAGCCTAGGTTACCTCACTCAGGATGATATTTTCTAGTTCCATCCATTTGCCTGCAAACCTCATGATGTCATTGTTTTTCTCTGCTGAGTAAGTACTCCATTATGTGTATGTACCACATTTTATTTATCCATTCTTCATGTAAGGGGCATCTAGGTTGTTTCCAGGTTCTTGCTCTTATGAATAATGCTGATAACATACTTGAGCATGTGTTCTTGTGGTTTGACTGAGCATTCCTTGGGTATATGCCCAAGAGTGGTATAGCTGGGTCTTGAGGGAGATTGATTCCCAATTTTCTAAGAAAGCACCATATTGATTTCCAAAGTGGCTGCACAAGTTTGCATTCCCATCAGCAGTGGAGGAGAGTTCCCCTAGCTCCACATCCTCTCCAGCATAAGCTGCCTTCAGTGTTTTTGATCTTAGCCATTCTGACAGGTGTAAGATGGTATCTCAGAGTCATTTTGATTTGCATTTCCATGATGATTATGGATGTTGAAAAATCCCTTAAATGTCTTTCAGCCATTTAAGCTTCTTTTGTTGAGAATTCTCTGTTTAGCTCTATAGCCAATTTTTTAATTGGACTGTTGGGTATTTTGATGTCTAATTTCTTGAGTTCTTTATATATTCTGGATATCAACCCTCTGTCAGATGTGGGGTTGGTGAAGATCTTTTCCCATTCTGTAGGCTATCATTTTTGTCTTATTGACCATGTCCTTTGCCCTACAAAACTTCTCAGTTTCAAGAGGTCCCATTTATTAATTGTTGCTCTCAGTGTCTGAACTACTGATGTTATATTTAGGAAGTTATCTATGGTGCCAATGCATTCAAGACTACTTCCCACTTTCTCTTCTATCAGGTTCAGAGTAACTGGATTTATGTTGAGGTCTTTGATCTGCTTGGACTTTTTTTGTGCAAGGTGACAGATATGGTTATATTTGCAGTCTTCTACATGTTGACATCCAGTTATGTCAGTACTATGTGTTGAAGATGCTTTCTTTTTACATTGTACAGTTTTGGTCTCTTTGTCAAAAATCATATGTTCATGATGTGTAGATTAATATCAGGGTCTTCAATTCAGTTCCATTGGTCCACATGTTGGATATTATGCCAGTACGAAGCTGTTTTTTTTTTTTTTTTTTTTTTTTCTGAGATAGGGTTTCTTTGTTTAGACCAGGCTGGCCTCCAACTCACAGAATTCCTCCTGCCTCTGCTTCCTGAGTGCTGAGCTCAAAGGTGTGCACCACTATTACCTAGCCTCCCAGCTGTTTTTATTACTATAGCTCTATAGTAGAGCTTGAAGTCAGGAATCATGATGCCTCTAGAGGTTGTTTTATTGTACAGTATTCTTTTGGCTATCCTGGGTTTTTTTGTTTTCACATATGGAGTTGAGTATTGTTCTTTCTAGGTCTGTGAAGAATTGTGTTGGGATTTTGATGGGGAGTGCATTGAATCTGTAGATTGCTCTTGTAAGATTGCCATTTTTACTATGTTATGCCTACCTATCCATGAGCATGGGAGATCTTTCCATTTTCTGATATCTTCTTCAATTTCTTTCTTCTTGCTTGGTCAGAGTTACCCCATGGTATTTTATATCATTTCTGGCTATTGTAAAGGGTGATGATTCTGAGACTTCTTTCTCAGCCCATTTGTCATTTATATATAGGAGGGATACTGATTTTTTGAGTTAATTTTGTATCCTGCCACATTACTGAAGGTGTTTATAAGCTGTATGAGTTCCTTGGTTGAATTTTTGGGGTCACTTATATATACTATCATGTCATCTGCAAATAATGAAAGCTTGACTTCTTGCTTTCCAATTTGTATCCCCCTTGATTTCCTCATGTTGTCTTATTGCTATGGCTAGAACTTCAAGTACTATTTTGGATAAGTATGGGGAGAGTTGATACCCTTGTCTTGTTCCTGATTTTTGTGGAATCGCTCTGAGTTTCTCTCCATTTACTTTATTATTGGCTGTTGGCTTGCTGTAAATTGCCTTTATTATATTTAGGTATGTTCCCTGTATTCCTGATCTCTCCAAGACCTTTATCATGAAGGGGTGTTGGATTTTGTCAAAGGCCTTTTCAGCATCTAGTGAGATGATAATTTGGTTTTTTTCTTTCACTTTGTTTATAAGATGTATTACATTGACAGTCTTTCATATGTTGAATCACCCTTGCATCTCTGGTATGAAGCCTACTTGATCATGGTGGATAATTGTTTTGATGTGTTCTTGGAGTCTGTTTGCCAATATTTTATTGGGTATTTTTGCATCAATGTTCATGTGGGAGATTTGTCTGTAGTTCTCTTTCTTTGTTGCATCTTTGTTTGGTTTAGGAATCAGGGTAATTGTAGCCTCATAGAAGGAGTTTGGTAACGTTCCTTCTGTTTCTATTGTGTTCAATTTAAAGAGTATTGGTATTATCTCTTCTTTGAAGATCTGGTAGAATTTTGCGTTGAAACCATCTGGTCCTGGGCTTTGTTTTTTTTTTTTTTTTTAAGTTGGGAGAATTTTAATGACTGTTTCTATTTCCTTAGGTGTTGTTTGTCTATTTAAATAGTTTATCTGGTCTTGATTTAACTTTGGTATGGGGTACATATCCAGAAAATTGTCCATTTCTTTGAGATTTTCCAGTTTTGTGGAATACAGGTTTTTGAAGTATGATCTGATGATTCTCTGGATTTCCTCATTGTCAGTTGTTATGTCTCCCTTTTCATTTTTTATTTTGCTAATTTGGATGCTCTCTCTCTGCCTTTTGGTTAGTTTGGATAAGGGCTTGTCTATCTTTTTGGTTTTCTCAAAGAACCAACTCTTTGTTTCGTTGATTCTTTGTATTGTTCTCTTCGCTTCTATTTTATTGATTTCAGCTCTCAATTTGATTATTTCCTGGCATCTATTCCTCCTGGGTGACTTTGCTTCTTCTTGTTCTAGAGATTTCAAATGTGCTGTTAAGTCACTAGTGTGAGATTTCTCCAACTTCTTTATGTGGGCATTTAGTGCTATGAATTTTCCTCTTAGCACTGCCTTCATAGTGTCCCATAAGTTTGGGTATGTAGTACATTCACTTCCACTGAATTTTAGGAAGTCTTTAATTTCTTTCTTTATTTTTTCATGAACCAACTGCCATGTGACACTATAGCTTCCTTAAATGTCCTTAAACATAATATTTCCACTGGAGTGCAATTAGCTTGTAAATGCCTTTGAACAGGTAGTTCCTATAAGGTTACCAGATAGATTAAGTTTGGTTGTTTGAAAACAGGCTGTCTCTCTGTAACCACATAATTAAATCTTGAAATAACTTTACATTTAAATTCTTCTGACTGGGTCTGAATTTCTCTATAAGTTATTTTAACAGTTTTTTCTAAAGCTTTTATCTTGGCACTTAAATTGACCAATCTATTTAATACTAAAATAAGGATAATTAAACAAACAATATTCATAATTGATGTTACATACATCCCATAAACATTGATTATCCTCTTATTTAATTGGTCCATTTTTAGATTCCCTAATATGTTATCAAAGAAAGACTAATTTCCTTCCATTGTAAAAATGTTTCCCATTTTTTAATTTGGGAAAAAATTCTCTTTTAAATAGTTTCTCCTGTTAAGATATTTTAACTTACTTATCAGTTCTTTGTAGAACAGTAGAAATTTGAGGGAATTTCAAAGCAGCTACCTAGTGTGGTGGCAGTCCAAAATGGAATCCAGAAAGAGAGAGAGAGAGAGAGAGAGAGAGAGAGAGAGAGAGAGAGGCAGAGAGAGAGAGAGAGAGAGAGAGAGAGAGAGAGAGAGAGAGAGAGAGAACCTACTATCTACCAGGAGAAAAAAAGCTAAAAGCTAAAGAAAGTCTGGCCATGTGTTCAGGCCTGAGCCAGGGGCTCTGTAAACCCCCAATTAGTTTGGCCGCTTACAGCTATGGCCCCTTGCAGTTACAGCCTAGTGCATCTCTGGCCACTTGCTCCAGCTGAGCTGGGGCTTGCAAGACCACAGCCAAGTGGCTTTTTTTTATGAATTCCTGTCCCACAGTTGGATGCCAAATGTAGTCAAATTTCTAAACCATCTTATTAAATAAAAAAACATTGAACCAACTATAGGGGTGAAAGCCTTAGAGATCAGGGAAATGGTGAGAGCCACCAACCAACTTTACCTCACCAGCTCTGCATCTTCCCAAATGCCATGACTTCCTGTCTACCCACACTTTTATTGCCTTGCTGTTCTGCCCTCTCTTTGGCTGTTAGCCCAGCTACTTCACTTCCTTGTCACTGCCTGTCTGTACAGACCTCCAGGTCTCTATGGTTGGTACTGAAATTAAAGGCATGAATCACCATGCTTGGCTCTGTTCCCTAGTATGGCCTTGAACACACCGAGACCCTGCCTGCCAAGTGATTGGATTAAGAGTGTGTCCCTACTACTACCTGATTTTTGTTTTGCTTAAAGTGGATTTCTATTTCCTCTGACCCCAGGCAAACTTTATTCATTAACATACAAATAAAATATCACCACATTTCAGCACAAATAAAATATCACCATGCTCAGAGGCTTTCAATATGAGGATCCATGGAAACAGGATTGGCTGAGGAGTTGTCAAGATGAAGTTGGCTGTGGCTTGTTCTGTCTCTCTGATCTTTCAGAATTAACCCAATATCTGGCTCTGTTTTTTTATTAATAAGGCCATTTATTAATTTGTCTTACATATTTGTTTCTCTCTGCCCTTGATTGTGAATGAAATGTGACTGAGTTCCTATCTTGATTCTGCAAAATGGACTATAATCTGGGCCTGTGCACTAAAATCAGTGCTTTTCCCACCAAGTTTCTGGGCCTGGGAACTCAGTAATTATGATGCTGATATCCCTCTATGTGACACAGCTGTTGGCACCAGTCAGAGAGATGTGCAAGTAATTCATAACATGCTCAACAGCAGCATATCCATCCCAGAGCAGGAGATCCTGCTTCCTCCTAAACCCTCCTCCTAAACTGTACAATGTGTTTTCCTGTCAGAGTTTTGCAAAGACAAACAAACATCCATTGACTCCCATACCATGTCCCTCTGTCAAAAAACAGCACCAGGTAGTGTCTTGCCATATCAAGTGCTAAACTAATTTCTTCTAACCTTCTAAATAAAACAAGTTTCACTTCATTGGAATGTATTTTCTTATGGATTTTTGACCAGAGACCATGTCATACTTATTAACAACCTGTGGACATTTTACTTCATAATTCTGGGCATTAACCTGGGAACTTATGTGCTCTGTGCTCTCCTTGCTTTTCCTATGCAAGCTATAGTAATGGCTGCTTTTATTTTCACTTTGTCAATCAAAGTCGAGATAGCCATTGCAAAGAAAAAACTTCCCCCTAATGATACCCCTTTGAGTGACCCTAAGGGAATGTTGCTAAAAATATACAGTGGAGCTGATTCAGCTTCTAATGTCTTTGATATTTCAGGTGTTATAATGGATCCAAGCTTCCTAAAAACAGAATGTTGCCATTCTGGCACAGCAGGAAGCTAGCCTAAATGATCCACAGGAGATCATGAACTTTAATATGACCCATTTGCATAACTGTTCTGAGAAGAATATTTTTAACCGAAGGAGCTTTAAAGAAATGCTGTGAAATAGATGATATCAGGACCTAAATATGAACAAATAAGGGACAGGGAAAGAGGCAGAATCATAGAATCCCACCTTTCTCTCATTTCCAATAACTGTACAAATATACAATAAGTTAAGGGAGATAGAAATAAGGACAAGGGCAAGGTGGCAGTGGCACATGCCTTCAATCCCAGCACTCAGGAGGCAGAGCCAAGTGAATCTCTGTGAGTTTGAGGTCAGCCTGGTCTACAGAGAGAGATCCAGGATAGGCACCAAAACTTCATGGAGAAACACTGTCTTGCAAAAAAAAAAGAAGAAACAGAAGAAAAGAAAGAAAGGAAGGAAGGAAGGGAGGGAGGAAGGAAGGAAGGAAGGAAGGAAGGAAGGAAGGAAGGAAGGAAGACAAGTGACAGGAAATGCCAGCCATTAATTATAAGTCTCCAGGTTATTTTGATTTTAGGGTAAATGGAAAAATCTGGTATTCCCCCAGAAGTGAAAGAACAATACAAAACAGAGAATTGATTGATCCAGCTTTGGCTGGTGAACTGACTGTGAGTATCCACATCTAAACAGATATAAGTATTAACCAGAAATATAAAAAATGTTGCTTTTCTGGCATGATGTTGTCACTGCATGTGCTGTCAAATGGGCATAATGTTCTACTTGTAGGCATGCTTAATTAGAATAGTCCCTTTGTAGCTTGTTGAATTGCTTACACTTCTGATGTTAGAGATATACATCAAATGGGTAATGGCTACCCTTTGGGAGTTGGGAGACAAAGGGACAGGAAACAAGGAGCAAATCTCTAATTATTGTAATCATTGTATTGTAATCATTTGATTCTTCATAGAATGAAAAACTTGTTTGCAAAACTGTTCATGCAAACCATTGAAACTGTATAAATAATGACTACTCAAGCTATTCTGGGCCACTTGCTTGAACAACAACAGGTGGTCACAGTCTCTTCCTGGTGCTGATTTCACACATCTGTCTAGGTCTACAAAACAGTCTTCAGGAAGGACTCCAGCAAATGAGGTCAAATAAAACATACAATAAAGCCTTCAGTAGTTTGTCAAGGTTTGATGCTAAATGTACACGATCAGGATTTTTTTCATGTTCTACCATTTCTCTAAATGAAGAAGAGGAAAAAGCAAAGCTCAGGAAATTCTAGATAAAAATTTGTAGTAAAATATCCTAATAAAATTCCTGAGTGAAACAGCCAGGTGAAAAAAGCAGGAAATAACTACCAGAACCATCCTTTCTGGCCTTGTCTGAACCAGGTCAAACCCATACAAACTGACCTGAATGAAATTAAAAGCAGTTAACAACTGAGCAATCAATACAAAATTGGAAGAAAAAAAAAACCAGAATGACCTCATATGAAACATTCTGTGCTACCTCAATCTATTCTGATCCAGATCAAACAAGACTGAACTGATCTGAACTGGATCAAACATTTTTTGACCTGAATCAAATAGGACTGAGTCACATCAAAACTCTTTTAATTCATCTCAACAGGATCAAAAGGTTGAAAAGTAGATCAATCCAGTCCATACTTGTTCAAACTTAGTTGAACTGCCACAACATGTGGCAAATACAGAACCAGATCAAACCAATTGTCAATGGCCTCAACTGACTCAATCTGGTTTGAATATGCTCAATCTGGTCTGAACTGGATCAAACCAGTTTGAAGGCCAAATGGTATCAGCCGATGGCTACTTAACCATGACATAAACCATGTGGAAAATGGAAGAGTGAAGATGACTGAGGAACTAATATCTGAAAACATTTTTTCTCAACTCTTATTTAGACATCAACAATAATCTATATCACAAGTGTATGACTTTAATCTCAGCACTGGGGAGGCAGAACCATCAGGCAATTTGTGAGATCATGGAAAGCCTGGACAACATAGCAAGCCCCAGATCATATAGGACTATATAAAAAATGTTATTTCAAGAAAAAGAAAAAAGAAAAGAAAAGAATGCTATATCTAGACACAATTTTATTTTATTTTTTTTGTTGCTGTTGTTTTTATTTTTTTTCATTTTATTTTGTTTTACAATACCATTCAGTTCTACATATCAGCCACGAATTCCCTTGTTCTCCACCTTCCTGCCCTCTTCCCTTCCCCCCAGCCTACCCCCCCATTCCCAACTCCTCCAGGGCAAAGCCTCCCCTGAGGACTGAGATCAACCTAGTAGACTCAGTCCAGGCAGGTCCAGTCCCCTCCTCCCAGACTGAGCCAAGCGTCCCTGCATAAGCCCCAGGTTTCAGACAGCCAGCTCATGTACTGAGCACAGGACCTGGTCTCACTGCCTGGATGTCTCCCATACAGATCAAGCCAATCAACTGTCTCACCTATTCAGAGGGCCTGATCCAGTTGGGGGCCCCTCAGCCTTTGGTTCATAGTTCATGTGTTTTCATTCGTTTGGCTATTTGTCTCTGTGCTTTATCCAACCTTGGTTTCAACAATTCTCACTCATATAAACCCTCCTCTTTCTCGCTAATTAGACTCCCAGAGCTCCACCTGGGGCCTAGCTGAGGATCTCTGCATCCAGATACCTCAGTCCTTGGATTGGGTCTCCAGCATGACTATTAGGGTGTTCAGCCATCCTATCACCAGAGTAGTTCAGTTCCGACTGTCTCTCCACCATTGCCAGCAGTCTATTGTGGGAGTATCTTTGTGGATTTCTGTGGGCCTCTCTAGCACTTTGTTTCTTCCTTTTCTCATGTGGTCTTCGTTTACCATGGTCTCCTATTCCTTGTTCTCCCTCTCTGTTCTTGATCTAGCTAGCATAAATATAGTACTTGAAGTTCTAGCCAGAGCAATAAGACAACATGAGGAGATTAAGGAGATACAAATTGGAAAGGAAGAAGTCAAGCTTTCTCTATTTGCAGATGACATGATAGTATACTTGAGTGACCCCAAAGATTCAACCAAGGAACTGATACAGCTTATAAACACCTTCAGCAACATAGCACGATACAAGATCAACTCAAAAAAAAAATCAGTAGCCCTCCTATATACAATGAACAAAGAAGCTGAGAAGGAAATCAGAGATACATCACACTTTACAATAGCCACAAATGACATAAAATACCTTGGGGTAACACCAACCAAGCAAGTGAAGGACCTATATGACAAGAACTTTAAGTCCCTGAAATAAGAAATTGAAGAGGATGTCAGAAAATGGAAAGATCTCCCCTGCTCATGGATAGGCAGGACCAACATAGTAAAAATGGCAATTTTACTAAAAGCAATCTACAGATTCAATGCAATCCCCATCAAAATACCAACACAACTCTTCACAGAACTGGAAAGAATAATACTCAACTTCATATGGAAAAACAAAAAACCCAGGATAGCCAAAAGAATCCTGTAAAATAAAACAACCTCTGGAGGCATCATGATCCCTGACTTTAAGCTCTACTATAGAGCGACAGTAATAAAAATAGCTTGGTATTCGCATAAAAACCGACGTGTGGACCAATGGAATCGAATTGAAGACCCTGACATTAATCCGCACACCTATGAACATATAATTTTTGACAAAGAAGCCAAAAGTGTACAATGTAAAAAAGAAAGCATCTTCAACAAATGGTGCTGGCATAACTGGATATCAATGTGTAGAAGGCTGCAAATAGATCCATATCTGTCACTGTGCCCAAAACTTAAGTCCAAGTGGATCAAGGACCTCAACATAAATCCAGCTACTCTAAACCTGCTAGAAGAGAAAGTAGGAAGTAGTCTTGAATGCATTGGCATAGGAGATCACTTCCTAAATATAACACCAGTAGCACAGACACTGAGAGAAAATCAATCAATGGGACCTCTTGAAACTGAGAAGCTTTTAGAGCAAAGGATATGGTCAACAAGGCAAAGCGACAGCCTACAGAATGGGTAAAGGTCTTCACCAACCCCACATATGACAGAGGACTGATATCCAGAACATATAAAGAACTCAAGAAATTAGACATCAAAACGACCAACAGTCCAATTAAGAAATGGGCTATAGAACTAAACAGAGAATTCTCAAGAGAGGAAACTCAAATGACTGAAAGACATTTAAGGAATTGCTCAACATCCCTAATTATCAGGGAAATGCAAATCAAAACAACTTTGAGATACCACCTTATGCCTGTCAGAATGGCTAAGATCAAAAACACTGAAGACACCTTATGCTGGAGAGGATGTGGAGCTAGGGGAACTCTCCTCCACTGCTGGTGGGAATGCAAGCTTTACAACCACTTTGGAAATCAATATGGCGCTTTCTTAGAAAATTGGGAATCAATCTCCCCCAAGATCCAGCTATACCACTCTTGGGCATATACCCAAGGAATGCTCAATCATACCACAAGAGCACTTGCTCAGCCATGTTCATATCAGCATTGTTTGTAATAGCCAAAACCTGGAAACAACCTAGATGCCCTTCAACTGAAGAATGGATAAATAAAATGTGGCACATATACACGATGGAATACTATTCAGAAGAGAAAAACAATGACATCATGAGGTTTGCAGGCAAATGGATGGATCTAGAAAAAATCATCCTGAGTGAGGTAACCCAGACTCAGAAAGACAAATAAGGTATGTACTCACTCATAGAAGATACTAGATGTGGAACAAGGATGACTGGACTGCTACTCACATCACCAGGGAGGCTACCTGGAAAAGAGGACCTCAAGAAAGACATGGAGATCGCCCAATGATGGAGAAATGGCTGAGATCTACATGTACAGCCTGGACATGAGTGGAAGTAATGAAGGACGAGGGTGGAGGGAAAGAGAACCTGTGGGAGTGTTGTTTTTATTTTTACAGACAGACTTTTTCTGTGTAGTTTTAGTTCCTGTCCTGGATCTCACTCTGTAGACCAGCTTGGTCATGAACTCACAGAGAGCCACCTAGTGGTGCCTCCTGGGTGCTGGGCATGCACTACTACTGCCCGGCTTAGGCACAATTTCATTAACAGAGTTGTATATTTGGATTTTTGTAAGCAGAAGAGAATTGGCAGAGAAAATCCAGAAACAGCTACTCCTCCAATAAGAGTGAACTTTCTATTTTTCCACAGCCAGGAACCATCCTTGTAATATTCCTGTGCCACTATCAATTTGCCCTTTTGTGTTGTATCTCTTTATGAAGATGTACAATGTTTGATGTTTGGTTATAGTATAGTGGTGAAGAACTGACAGTGTCTTTCTAGGTCTATGATTTTACACTTAGCACACTGCATTTATCTAGTAATAATTTGTATTTCAAGTCTTGTATTTGTTTTGTTTTAGATGTGTTGAACTGCAGAAATATGGCATCTTTTATTTCAGTCTCACAATATGTTTACAAAGTGTGTAAACCACTGCATTTTTTATTTACACATATATCTAATGTCTAAATTTCAAATAGTGATGTTTTGTTTTGTAGATTTATCTTTTGTATACTTTTTACAAATTAAAGTTACTGGGGGATAACTGCAAAATCTTACAGTTCAATGTTTACACTCACAATTTAAAGTGAACTGATTCCCCCAGATAAATTACAACTCAAGTTGACTGATTTTGTTATATCTGTCATATTCAAGAGTACAGGGTGCTCCAACATTACCTATATACAAGTTAAGTGACGCTTCTTCAGCCACCATCAAGGAAAGCATGGGTGATGTTCCTGCCTTCTTACATTGAAAAATAATAGTACAAGTTTTGTACTCTTAGTAAACAAGGCATATTTTATGTGCTACAGACCAGTAAGAGCTTCTTTCTTTAGAGCTATGTAAAAAAAAAAAAAATGGTAAAAATCTTTCCCTTGCCAGGCAGTGGCGGCACACACCTTAATCCCAGCACTCAGGAGGCAGAGCCAGGTGGATCTCTGTGAGTTCAAGGCCAGCCTAATCTACAGAGCAAGATCCAGGACAGGCACCAAAACTACACAGAGAAACCCTGTCTCAAAAAAATGGAAAAAAAATAAAACTTTCCCTCATGTTCACATGAACACAATTCTCATTGAAATTTTATCAAGCACTAATGAAATACCTATTTGAGAAAGATTTAAGGCAAATTCAGGCCCTGTGTGCCACACCAACTCCAGTGTCGTCCGTGTGACATGAACAATTATGTCAATAATAGCGGACGGGAGATACGTGTCACACGGGACTAAGCTCCCTGGAGGTCCCTGGCAGAGTGCCCGTGTTATGCCTCCTTCTCGAAGGAGACGTGCTTCATAGATCATGAGCTCTCTGGGCTATGGGTTCTGTATAACTGTTTTTTTGATAATGTTCTAATTAGTCTATAGAACACAGCCAAAATTAATGAATGCTTAGGTTGTGAACTGTGGAGGAAAGGGGAAGCTGGACATGGACCTTATTTAGATATAGCAGAATGAAATATTCCTTAAAGACCTCAAGCCTCAAGCCGCTACATAATAGAAAGTATAATAATAGTTCAGGCACTTTTAGGGAATGAACACTCACCCACTAGGAATCCCAACTAAAGTGATTTATGGCAGAAAACATTATCTCATAGGAGGCAGATGGTGGGCCCCTCTGTTGAGGAAGGAAAACTTAAGGACTACAGCAGAACTCCTTCCCCTTACAGGCGTAAAAGTACAAGTGTCCATATTCCAACAGGTAAAAAGGTTTTATATTAGAAGAGATATATAGTGAAGAACTGAAGAAATACTTAGGGAGGATCTGCAGCATACAAATTGGCTAAATGGGTCATGAGAACCAGAAAAGTAGAAGTGCTGAGATAAAGATGAAGGACACAGCCGCAACCGCAAAGAAACCTACACAAGTCTAGGAACTGTACTAAGTTTATAAAACACAGACTGATCTTTGGGTCATAAAGTTCTTGTGAGTGAAGGGATATGTCTGGCGCCGATTAGTAACTGTGTGCTTGATTTTTTCAAAAGATGATGTAATTGAATTATTGCCAAGCTCTTGTTGTTCCCTGTATGACATGATAGTTTTCTTTTCTGTATTTAAACTACTGATTTGCAGAAGTAAAACTGCAGCAGATTCAAACCACTTTTGAGTGTGTTGTCTGTCAGTCGCCGAATCCTTGCCTTCCTGACTACCCAAGCCCTGATTCTCCTACAGTCATGGTACTCTCGGTGGGCCAGTCCGTGACACCTGTGCAGATGCTGAGACTGTCTCCTCATTATTGTTACATGTCTTTGTAATTAACATCGCAGGAGAACTAGTGAAATCAAGAGACATTTCTCTCTTGCTGGTTTATAAAGCTAGAAATAGAAAAGTGAGCCTGATTGAAAGTGTGTGGCCATTCTTTTTCTCTTTTTCTCATTAAAGTCTGGTAGGTTACAACCATTATACATTCTAAAAAAAGACTCAATGTTTCTCAAACTACTTCCACAGCATCAAGAGAGATAGATTTCTCTAAAGAAATCATGCAATCTTTTAAAATGTATTTAAACAAGAAAATTAATGAAATAAATATATAATCTCCTAAATTAAGATTTTTTTACACATTTACAATAATGTAACAAAGTGAAGTTAGAAAAGATATATATTACTTTTAAGAGAACATATTCTCTACATTGATTAATAATAGCAATTAAAATTTAGTATAACAGAAGATATATCTATTGCTTTTCATCATACTCACTAAATATAGTATGAACAACATCCTTCATGTACACATTTAACAAGATAGTAAGTTAGTTTTTTTCATATTGATTTGTGGTGCAGTGGTGATTATCAACTCAAAACAGCTAAAAATGAAGCCCTTATTTCCCAACAACTATGAACTGAGCTCTACTCAAGGCTTCCAGAGAGCAGAGGAGATTGTTCTAAGCAAAATACCCATTAAGTAGTGACAAGGAGACCATTATTAAACTTTGGAACAGAAGGGTCCCCTCAACCCCAGAGTTAAAAAAAATCTTTGTTAAAAAACAAAAACAGCCAGGCAGTGGTGGCACACTCCTTTAATCCCAGCACTCGGGATGCAGAGCCAGGCGGATCTCTGTGAGTTCGAGGCCAGCCTGGGCTACCAAGTGAGTCCCAGGAAAGGCGCAAAGCTACACAGAGAAACCTTGTCTTGAAAAACCAAAACAAACAAACAAACAAACAAACAAACAGTGTAATCCAATGCCTTTCAACAGCTGTTGTTCCTGTTCCACAAGCTTTTAAAAATTTTAAAGACAATAGGGCATTGTATAAACCATCCCTGGGGGTCTGATTTTTCTCCCTTTTTCTTTTAAAAGCATATCATTTAATGTAGCATTAGATCCTTCCACAATTGTTTGTCCTGTAAGGTTCTGAGAAACCTGTAAAATGTTTTGTTGTAGGATAATGCTTTTGTACACTGGTTTAATAAAACACTGTTTGGCCAGGAAGTATAGGCAGGATACGCAGACAAGGAGAATTATGGGAAGAGAAGGCCAAATCAGGAGTCACCATCCAGACACAGAGGAAGCAAGATGCGAAGGCAGAACTGAAAAAAGGTACCAAGCCACATGGCTAAACATAGATAAGAATTATGGGGCTGGGCGGTGGTGATGCAATCCTTTATTCCCAGCACTCAGGAAACATGGCCCGGCAGATCTCTGTGAGTTTGAGGCCAGCCTGGGCTACCAAGTGGGTTTCAGGAAAGGCACAAAGCTACACAGAGAAACCCCATCTCGGAAAAAAATAAGAAAAGAACTATGGGTTAATTTAAGGGCTGGTCAGTAATAAGCCTGAGCAAATGGCCAAGCAGTTATAAATAATATTAAACCTCTGTGTGATTATTTTATAAAAGACTTCAGGGCTGTAGTTGAGAAATTTGTCCTAACCAAGGGCCATGCAGGACACTGGAAAACTTCTGACTTCAATTGGCATTCACCATCAGGCATTGAACCATATAGACCTGAAAAAAGTTTGAAGATTCTAAATTCACTGAATCAGAGCCACACTGGGCCTTCTAGTCTCACAGTCTCATGCCAGGAGCAGTGCAAACTCATTTTCTGACAGCTGCCTGTGAGATGGAGGAGCAGCCAGCTGCTGTGAGCTAAGCAGCATGGCTACAGATTCCCACCACAGTACACAGAGGCATCTGGAAGTTGCACAGTGTGGTGCTTGGGGGATTTAGCCATTGCTAGTACAGACAAAAAAAAAAAAAAAAGGTTTCTGGGATACATGCTGCTTTAATGGAGGCATAGGCCCACTGCTTCTGAAAGTTGGTGGTACACATGGCTCCCAGAACCAGAGCTGGCAGTAAATGTACTACTGCCATGTTGGAAAACTGAGGTGGGCAGAGCCAGCAGCCAAAGCTGCCATTTCAGTCCGAGTAATGCTGCAGTTTAAAGCAATACATTCACAGTAAGGTAGATTCAGATGGAACAAGACTAAATGGTTTACAGTGTGTGTAAAAATGTACATAGGCTTGGAAGAGAGAAGAAAATGAATATAGACAGACAGTTATATAAAGAAATAGTAAAGGGAAAAGCGGGCTGACTAAAGAAACCTAGCCGGACCCTGAAGCCCAGCACTAGGGAAAGATGGCTAGATCAGGGCACAAAGAAACACAGTTTGGCTCAGCAACATATCCTTAGTTCCAAATCTTGAAGTCAAAATATCATATGTGTGTGTGTGTGTATGTGTGTGTGTGTATGTGTGTGTATGTGTGTTAGTTTAACTTATCAGCCTTTGCAATCAAATGTCTTTCTGAAGTTAGCTCATTAACAGTCAAAAAATTTAAAGAAAACACTATATATATATATAAAATAGACTCTGTGTATTTTCTATATTTACATGGCTTATTTCTTTTATATTATTTTTATTGTCTCTTTAAATACTTTATTTTTTAAAACTACTTAATTCTTTATATAACGGTGTATACTACTTTTCCTCTTTCTTACAAGCCTATGTACATTTTTACACACACTGTAAACTATTTAGAGGTTTATTCCATCTGAATCTGTCTTATTAGATATCTATAATACTTTTCTGATCAGGAGATATTTTAAATTTCTAAGCTGTGTAGTGGCATTGACTGTTGACTTCACCCCATTCAGATTTCCAATATGGTGGAGCTATGTTTATTGATAGCTCTGGGAACCATGCTCACTTCCAACTCTGGGAAGCAGTGGGTTTATGCCTCCATCAAGCAGCATGTAGCCCAGAAACCTTTTTTTGTCTGTACTAGCAAAAGCTAAATCCACCAAACACCACACTGTGTGCTTCGAGGTACCTCTGTGTACTGTGGCAGGAATCTGCCATGCTGTGCTCAAGCTGAAATGCTGCACCATCTCTGTCCCTCAGCTTGCATGAGAGATACAAATTAGGGAGCTGCTTTGGCTCCATTTTAGAACCCATTTTTAAAGTGTTCTCAGGTTTTAGGTGTGAATTCTTGCCCCATATTGGAATGCCAAATGTAGCTGGAAGCTTTCCTGTGTCCTACCTAGTCCCATAGCCACTCTATCCCAAATAAACACACAAAGGCTTATATTCATTACAAATTATACAGCCTGTGGCTCAGGTTCATTGTTAATAGTGCTTGTAACTTAATTCAACCTATTTTGGTTAATCTGTTTTGCCATGTGGCTTCATAGCATTACCTGTTCTCTCACATCTTACTTCTCCTGGTGGTGACTCAAGACTTCTGCTATGACTCCACCCTTGTTTCCTCAAGAAACTGCTTTTGCCTGGATTGCTTGAGTTGACAGTATACTGTATAAACTGGACATGCATGATGGAAAGGAAATTGACCATTGAACTTTGCCAAATCAAGACGAGACGGTCCTCCAGGTTCCTGTTTCACAGAAGAAACTAACAGACATTCTACAGAACACAGAGGAAAGTGGATGATGAACTTTGCTAATAGGTGAGACAATCCAAATTTCCTGCTTCACTGAAAAATATGCCAGGGACTCTAGACCTATAGGTTGAAGATGGATGTCCCAATGTTACAGAGGTGACTGTTCAGCCAGATGTCTCTGTTTACTCAGGTAATCTTACATTCTTTTGGAGTCTTTGGTGGAGTTGAAGTCTAATAGTTATAATTATAGTTTTCCTTGGTTATAACAAAAATAAATTAGGTATGAATTTTTAGACTCACAAATATAGGCTAGATGGTAAAATATTGCTTCAATTTTACCAAATACAAATAGACTAGATATTGTAACTGTAATTTTTGCTTGATTACTCTTTTGTTATACATACTTTTACTGTGTTAAAGTTAAAATCTTCCTTTTTGATTAGACAGAAAAAGGAAAGTACATCTTTCTGTATGCTGTGAATATGTGTTTCTCTCACTGGTTGATAAATAAAGCTGTTTGGCTAATGGTGAGGCAGAATAAGGTCAGGTGGTACATTCAAACTGAAGTTAGAGATGAAGAAAGGTGGAGTTAAGAGAGGACACCAGTCCACCACCCAAGGAGCAACAAGATACCACAGACTGATAATGCCATGACCAATTGACAACACATAGATTAATAAAAATGGGTTAATTTACAATGAAAGAGCTAGCTAGCAAGAAGCCTGAGCCATAAGCCATACAGCTTGTAATTAATATAAGCCTCTGTGTGTTTACTTGGGACCAAGTGGCTGTGGGACTGGTAGGGCATAGGAAAGCTTCCATATAGATATGATAAGGTAAAAAGTTAGATTATTGAATTTACTATTAAAAAGCAGCTACTACTTTTAAATATTTTATATTGGATTGGATTTTTTGAACATTGTATAAACATTTTGTATACTGATACAAATTTGAGATTAATTTTGTTAGAATATACTGTAATTACATGTGTAATCTCATTCAAGTAATTGTACCTATACAGTTCATTTAACAATGTAGTGCAAATTGATAGTCCTTAAAAGTTATTATTACCAACTAATTAAGATATAAAGAAATGCAAGTATGTAGTCAGTCATTATCAAACCTGTAGTCATATCAGGTATTTTTTAAGGTCAAGCAGAGATATATTTTACATAAACAGGTCATCATATTTCATATTTCATAGATCTACAAAATATGGCATTTAAGATATATTAATAGCATAGGTTCTTTTTTATGACTATGAAACATGTCTGCTCCTAGCAACACCAATCTAGTTCAAAGAAGATAATGGACATTGAAGAAAACTCCATATGCAGTTTACTTTGTGCCAAAAGTTAGCTACTAGGCAAGAAAATGCCTTTGCCTCAACTGTTGACAGTATGCTGTACAAATGGATCAAACACAACAGAAAAGAAAGTACTGCTGAACTTAGCTAAGACAAGGTAGGACATCCATTCAGAATATTCTACCTCACAAAAAGTCTGTCATATATGCAAGGCCTGTAGGCCAAAAATGGATGCCCCAACATTGCAGAGGAAACTTGGACAAGGTGACTGTTCAGGCAGCCAGATGTTTCTGTCATTTCTTAAATTTTTTGAAAGTCTCTTGTTTGCACGTTCTGCTTACTCAATTAATATTGTTTCCTCCTCGAGTCTCTGGGGGAGACTAGATAATTATAGTTTTCCTTGTTAACAAATTTAGAAAAGAAACTCACCAAAGAGGTTTAAAGTATATAAGATTAAAAGACATCAAAAGATAGTTTTTGGTTGGTAATACAAGATTGATAGAAAGTGAATTAGGTACACCACTTAGAACTCACCAAAAAGGATAAATAGTGGATTATTTTCTCTGAATTTGTCAAATGTTAATGCACTAGACATTATTTATGTAGTGCCTGTATATGTTATGGATAGCTATTGTACTTATAGTTTTCCTTATATTACTTATAACCTTCTTTTAATTTTTTTAGACCAAAAAGGAAATGTGCTGATATTTTGCTTGTACTCCAAAAAATAAATTTTGCCTGAAGATCAGAGTACAGTTGCATTTGTAACACAGTAAAGACAACAAAGTGTCTGACAACAAAGTGTCAGTTGAAATACAATTTGTGTTTGTTACCAGCAAGTAGAGTGTCTTGGATGTAAGAAAAGCCACTGTTCTAATCATGGTCCTGAGCATAGTTAAAGGAGATATTGTCCATGATTCTAGGAAGCACAGGTCTTTTCTACTGAGCTAGTTCACTGTTCAGGTCACATGGCTAATAGAGTAATGAGAAGATTGCTGCTTTCTGAAAACAAAGTGTGTTTCTTGTTAAGGAACTCAGTGTTGAATTCCCTTTCATAAATGCTTCTTAAGCACACAGTGGCTCTTGTCCTAGAAACAACAGTCCTTGCAAGGATGTAAGCAAAGTCAGTGTTGCACTCCCATAGACATGCACAGTAGAAATACAACTACCATCTGTTCCCAGCAAGTAGATTGTATTGGATAGAAGAGAAGCCACTGTTCTTATCAAGTTCCTGAGCTGAGTTAAAAGAGTTAAATGTCTGTTTCAAGGAAACACAGAATTTACCTATCTTCTGAGCAAGCTCACTCACTGTTCAGGTAGCATTGCTAATACACTAAAGAGAAGAGTGCTTCTATCTCAAAAACAAACTGTGTTTTCTTAAGAGAACTCAATGTTGAATTTCCTTTCATAAACACAGTTTCACCACATGTTGCCTCTTGTCATAGAAGGCACATTTCCTCTCTGGTAAGCAAAGTCATTGTTGCACTCTCATTCACATACACAGTGGAAATACAACTCTTCTCTGTTTCCATCAAGTATAGTGCATGGGATGTAAAAGAATACACTGTTCTTTTCAAGTTTCTGAGCAGAGCAGAAAGAGACATTGCCTGTGTTTCTACAAAGCACAGTGCTGTTCTTCTGTAGAAGCTCACTGTTCTAGTCACATTGCCTAAACAGTAAAGAGAAAAGTGCTTCTTTCTCAAAAACTACCTGTGTTTCTTGGAATGGAACTCAGTGTTTAATTGCCTGTATTTAAACACAGTTTGACCATGTTACCTCTTGCCCTAGAAACAGCAATTCTTCTCTGGGAAGCAAAGTCACTGTTGCACTACCCTTCATATACACAGTTGAAATGCAACTTGCATGTGTTCACAGCAAGTACAGTGCATTGGATGCAAGAGAAACCGCTGTTATTGTCAATGTCCTGAGCAGAGTTGAAAGAGATAGGTTCTGTATTTCTAGGAAGCACATTGCTATTCTTTTTAGCAAACTCACTGTTCAGCTATCATTGCTAATATAGTAAAGAGAAGACTGCTTCTTTCTTGAAAACTAAGTGTGTTTCTTGGAAGGAAACTCAGTGTTGCATTCACTATCATAAACACAGTTTAATCACATCTTGCCTCTTGTTCTAGAAACAACAGTTCTTCTCTGGTAAGCAAAGTCACAGTTGTACACATATTTATATACACAATGGAAATACAACTTGTGTCTATTTCCATAAGCACAGTGCATTGGATGTAAAACAAGTCATTGTACTTATCAAGTGCCTCTGCTGAGTTAAAAAAGATACATCCTATGTTTCTAGGAATCATAGTGCTTTTCTTACGAGGTAGCTCATTCACTTTGCACTGCTAATACAGTAAAGAGTAGAGAACTTCTTCCTCGAATATAAAGTTTTTTTCTTATATATGAAGTCATTGATAAATGCAATCTAACCACATTTTTCCTCTTGTCCTAGAAACCACAGTTCTTCTTGGTTAAGCAAAGTCACTGATGCACCCACATTAAAATATTCAGTGAAATTAAACCTCACATCTCTAGCAAGTATAGTACACTGGATGCAAGAGAAGCCACTGTTCTTAAAAAGGTCCTGAGCAGAGATGAAAGAGATATCCCTTGTGTCTCTAGGAAGCACAGTGCTTTTCTTCTGAGCAAGCTTACTCGTCTATTGACATGGATAATTCAGTATAGAGAGAAGTGTTTCTTGCTTGTAAACAAGAAGTGTTTCTTTTAAGGGAACTCAGTCTTGGAATCTCTGTCAAAAATGCTGTTTAACCACATGATGACTCTTGACCTAAAATCAACAGTTCTTCTCTGGTAAGCAAAGTCACTGTTGTAATCACTTTCACATACACAGGTGAAATACAACTCACATCTGTTCTAGGCTAATACAGTGAATTGCATGTATGAGAAACCACTGATCTCTTAAGTTCCAGAGCAGAGTTGAAAGAGCTATTGCCTGATTTCTAGGAAGCATGGTGTTTTTCTTCAGAGCAAGATAATCTGAGCTAGCTCACTTTACTTGTCATATTAATAATACAGAAAAGAGAAAAATCCTCACTGGGTAGTGGTGGCACATGCCTTTAATCCCAGCACTAAGGAGGAGGAGGAAGGCAGATCTCTGTGAGTTCCAAGCCAGCCTGGTCTACAAAAAGAGTTCCAGGACAGGCTCCAAAGCTACACAGAAAACATTGTCTCGAACACTCCATCAAACAAAGAGAGAAAAGTGCTCCTTTCTTTAAAAAGAAGATTGTTACCTTGAAAGAAGTCATAGCACTCGCGTCTGTTCCCAGCCTGTTCACAGCAAGTACAGTGTATTGGACTGAAGAGGAGCTCCTGTTTTAGTCAGTTTCCTGTGCTGAGTTGACCTAGAAAAGGCCCATGTGTGTAGAACCACAGTTCTTTTGTTCTGAGCCAACTCACTGTTTTGGCCCTCTAGGCAACACAGTAGAGAACAAGAGTGCCCCATTCTCAAAAGCAGAGTGTTTTTCTTGTAAGACAAGCTAAAGTTCATTTCCCCTTCCTAAACGGAGTTGAATCCAATTCAGTTTCAAGTTCTAGCAGCAAGAGTTAGTTTGGGGAAAGGACAGGCACTCTTGTGCTCACCATGCCATACACAGTGCAAATAGCACTCGCGTCTGTTCCCAGCAAGTACAGTGTATTGGACTGAAGAGGAGCTCCTGTTTTAGTCAGTTTCCTATGCTGAGTTGAAGTAGATTCGGCCCATGTGTGTAGGTAGCACTGTTCTTTTTTCTGAATCAGCTCACTTTTCTGGCAGTATAGGTAATACTTTAGAGTAAAAGAGTGCCGCTTTCTCAAAAGCAGAGTGTTTTTTTTGTTTTTTGTTTTTAAGGCAAGCTAGGGTCCAATTCCCCTTAATAAACGGAGTTGAATCCTATTCAGTTTCAAGTTCTAGCAGCAAGAGTTAGTTTGAGGTAAGGACAGACACTCTTGTGCTCCACTTCACATACACAGTGCAAATAGCATTCACGTCTGTTCCCAGCAAGTACAGTGTATTGGACTGAAGAGGAGCTCCTATTTTAGTCAGTTAACTATCGTGAGTTGAAGTAGATATGCCCGTGTATGTGGGAAGCACAGTTCTTTTGTTCTGAGCCAGCTCACTTTTGTGACCCTTTAAGCCACACAGTAGAATACAAGAGTGCCGCTTTCTCAAAAGCAAAGTGTTTTTCCTTTAAGGCAAGTGAGGGATCAATTCCACTTCCTAAATAGAGTTGAATCCAATTCAGTTCCAAGTTGTAGCTGCAAGAGTTACTTTGGGGTAAGGACAGCCACTCTTGTACTCCCCTTGCCATGAACAATGCAAATATCACTAGTGTCTGTTTCCAGCAAGAACAGTGTTTTACACTGAAGAGGAGCTCCTGTGTTAGTTTCCTATGCAGAGTTGAACTGGATATGGCCCATGTGTTAGGAACAACAGTTCTCTTGTTCTGAGCCAGCTCACTGTTCTGGCCGTAAAGGATACACAGGAGAGAAAGAGTGCCCCTTTTTCAAAATCTGAGTATTATTCTTGCGAGGGTTCAATACCCTTTCCTAAACGGAGTTGAATCTCATTCAGTTTCAAGTTCTAGCTGCAGGAGTTAGATTGGGGTAAGGATAGCCATACTTGTGCTTTTCTTGCCATACACAGTGCAAATAGCACACGTATTTGTTCCCAGCAATTACAGTGTATTTGACTGAAGAGCAGCTCCTGTTTTAGTCAGATTCCTATGTTTAGTTGGACTGAATATGGCATGTGTGTGTAGGAAGAACAGTTCTCTTGTTCTGACCCAGCTCACTGTTTTGGCCCTGTAGAAAACAGAGGAGAGTGCCAGAGTGCCCCTTTCTCAAAATCTGACTGTTTTTATTGTAAGGATTTAGGATGCAATTCTATTTCCTAAACGGAGTTTAATCCCATTCAGTTTCAAGTTCAGGCTTCAAGAGTCAGTTTGGGGAAAGAAAGCCACTCTTGTGTTCCCATTGCCATACACAGTGCAAATAGCACTCGCTTCTCTTCCCAGCTAGTACAGTGTATTGCACTGAAGAGGAGCTCCTATTTTAGTTAGTTTCCTATGCATAGTTGAACTGGATATGACCCGTTTGTGTTGGAAGCACAGTTCTTTTGTTCTGAGCCAGCTCACTCTTCTGGCCCTATAAGAAACAAAGTAGAGTGCCAGACTGCCCCTTTCTCAAAATCAGAGTGTTTTTCCTGCAAGGCAAGCTAGGGTGCAATTCTCCTTCCTATACGGAGTTGAATCCCATTGCAAGTTCTAGCTGCAAGAATTAGTTTGGGGTAAGGACAGCCACACTTTTGCTCCCCTTGCCATACACAGTGCACATAGACCTCGCATCTGTTCCCAGCAAGTACAATGTATGTGACTGAAGAGGTGCTCCTGTTTTAGTCTGTTTCCTATGTTGAGTTGGACTGATAATGGCCCGTTTGTGTAGGAAGAACAGTTCACTTGTTCTGAGCCAGCTCACCATTCTGGCCCTCTAGGAAACCCAGGAGAGTGCCAGTGTGCCACTTTCTCAAAAGCAGAGTGTTTATCTTGTAAGGCAAGCATGGGTTCAATTCCGCTACCTGAATGGAATTGAAGCCCGTTCAGTTTCAAATTCTAGCAGCAAAGGTTAGTTTGCAGTAAGGACAGCCACAATTGTACTCCCTTTGCCATACACAGTGCAAATAGCACTTGTGTCTGTTCCCAGCAAGTACAGTGTATTTGACTGCAGAGTAGCTACTGTTTTAGTCAGATTCCTATGCTGAGTTGTACTAGATATGGCCAGTGTGGATTAAGCACAATTCTTTTGTTCTGAGCCAGCTCACTGTTCTGGCTCTATAGGAAACACAAGAGAGTGCCAGAGTGCACTTTCTCAAAAGAAGAGTGTTTTTCTTGTAAGGCAAATTAGGGTTCAATTTCCCTTCCAAAACGAAGTTGAATCCCTTTCATTTCAAGTTCTATCTGCAAGAGTTAGTTTGGGGTAAGGACAACCAACCTTGAGCTACCCTTGCCATAAACAGTTTAAAAAGCCCTTGCATCTGTTCCCAGCATGTACAGTGTATGTGACTGAAGAGGAGCTCCTGTTTTAGTCAGTTTCCTATGCTGAGTTGAACTGGATATGGCTCCTGTGTGTAGATAGCACACTTCTTTTGTTCTGAGCCAGCTCACTGTTCTGGCCCTGTAGGAAACACAGTAGAGTACCAGAGTGCTCCTTTCTCAAAAGCAGCTTGTTTTTCATGCAAGGCAAGCTAGGGTTACATTCCCCTTCCTAAACAGAGTTGAATCCCATTCAGTTTGAAGTTCTAGCACCAAAAGTTATTTTGTGGTAATTACAGACACTCTTGTGCTCCCCTTGCCTTGCACTGTACAAATAGCACTCTTGTCTATTCCATGCAAATTCAGTGTATTGTACTGAAGAGGAGCTGCTGTTTTAGTCAGTTTCCCATGCTGAGTTGAACTGAATATGCTCCGTTTGTTTAGGAATCACAGTTCTTTTGTTCTGAAGCAGCTCACTGTTCTGGCCGTATAGGTAACACAGTCGTGTGCCAGAGTGCCCCTTTCTCAGAAGCAGAGTGTTTTTCTAGTAGGCAAGCTGGGGTTCCATTCCCATTCCTAAACTGAGTTGAATCAGATTCAATTTGAAGTTCTAACAGCACGAGTTAGTTTGGGGTAAGGAAAACCACTCTTTGCTCGCTTTGCAATATACAATGCAAATAGCACTCGTGTCTGTTCCATGCAAGTATAATGTATTGGACAGAAGAGTAGCTCTTGTTTTAGTCAGATTTCTATGCGGATTTGAACTGGATATGGCCAGTGTGTGTAGGAATCACAAATTTTTTTTTTTTCTGAGTCAGCTCACTGTTTGGCCTTTAGGAAAGAAAATAGAGTACTAGAGTGCCGCTTTCTCAAAAGCAAAGAGTTTTACTTGTAAGATAAACTAGGGTTCGATTCCCCTTCCAAAATGGTGTTGAATCCCATTTTGGTTGAAGTTCTATCAGCCAAAAGATATATTGTTGTAATGACAGTCACTCTTGTGTTCCCCTTACCATACACTGTGCAAGTAGTACTCGTATCTGTTCCATGCAAGAACAGTGTATTGGACTGAAGAGGAAGTCCTATTTTAGTCAGTTACCGAAGCTGAGTTGACGTGGATATGGCCATGTGTGTATGAAGCACATTTTTTTTTGTTCTGAGCCAGCTCACTGGTCTAGCCCTGGAGGAAACACAGTAGTGTACCAGAGTTCCCCTTTCTCAAAAGCAGAGTGTTTTTCTTGTAAGGCAAGCTAGGGTCCCATTCCCCTTGTAATCGAAGATGAATCCAATGCAGTTTGAAGTTCTAAAAGCAAGAGTTAATTTGGGGTAAGGACAGCCACTCTTGTGCTCCCCTTGCCATACACAGTGCAAATAGCACTGTGGTCTGTTCTCAGCAAGTACACTGTATTGGCCTGAAGAGGAGCTCTTATTTTAGTGAGATTCCTATGATGAGTTGATCTTGATAGGGCTTGTGTTTGTAAGAAGCACAATTATTTAGTTCTGAGCCTGCAAACTGTTCTCGCCATATAGGAAACACAGTAGTGTACCAGAGTTCCCCTTTCTCAAAAGCAGAGTGTTTTTCTTGTAAGGCAAGCTAGGGTCCCATTCCCCTTGTAATCGAAGATGAATCCATGCAGTTTGAAGTTCTAAAAGCAAGAGTTAATTTGGGGTAAGGACAGCCACTCTTGTGCTCCCCTTGCCATACACAGTGCAAATAGCACTGTGGTCTGTTCTCAGCAAGTACACTGTATTGGCCTGAAGAGGAGCTCTTATTTTAGTGAGATTCTATGATGAGTTGATCTTGATAGGGCTTGTGTTTGTAGGAAGCACAATTATTTAGTTCTGAGCCTGCAAACTGTTCTCGCCATATAGGAAACACAGTAGTGTACCAGAGTTCCCCTTTCTCAAAAGCAGAGTGTTTTTCTTGTAAGGCAAGCTAGGTCCCATTCCCCTTGTAATCGAAGATGAATCCAATGCAGTTTGAAGTTCTAAAAGCAAGAGTTAATTTGGGGTAAGGACAGCCACTCTTGTGCTCCCCTTGCCATACACAGTGCAAATAGCACTGTGGTCTGTTCTCAGCAAGTACACTGTATTGGCCTGAAGAGGAGCTCTTATTTTAGTGAGATTCTTATGATGAGTTGATCTTGATAGGGCTTGTGTTTGTAGGAAGCACAATTATTTAGTTCTGAGCCTGCAAACTGTTCTCGCCATATAGGAAACACAGTAGAGTACCAGAGTGCCCCTTTCTCAAAAGCAGAGTGTTTTTCTTGTAAGGCAACCTAGGGTTCCATTACCCTTCTTAAATGGAGTTGAATCCCATTCAGTTTGCAGTTCTAGCACCAAGAGTTAGTTTGGGGTATGGACAGCAACTCTTGTGCTGCCCTTGCCATACACAGTGCAAATAGCACTCGCGAATGTTCCCAGCAAGTACAATGCATTAGAGTGTAGAGGAGCTCCTGTTTTAGTCAGTTTCCTATGCTGAGTTGAACTAGATATGCCCCGTTTGTGTAGGAATCACAGTTCTTTTGTTCTGAGCCAGCGCATTATTCTGGCCCTATAGGAAAAACAGTACACTATCAGGGTGCCCCTTTCTCAAAACATGAGTGATTTTCTTTTCTTCCAAGCTTGGGGTCCATTTCCCTTCATAAATGGAGTTCAATCGCAATCAGTTTGAACTTCTAGCAAAAAGAGTTAGTTTAGGGTAATTGCAACAACTCTTATGCTCCACTTGCAGTAACATTTCAAATACGACTCGTGTTCGTTTCCAGCAAGTACAGTGTATTTGAACGAAGAGGAGCTCTTGTTTTAGTCAGTTTCCTATGCTGAGTTGAAGTGTATGTGGCCCTTGTATGAAGGAATCACATTTCATTTGTTCTGAGCTAGATCACTGTTCTGGCCCTATAGGAAATACACTACAGTACCAGAGTGCCCCTTTCTCAAAAGCAGAGTGATTTTCATGTTGTCCAAGCTATGGTTCCATTCCCCTTCCTAAATGGAATTGAATCCCATTTAGTTTGAACTTCTAGCTGCAAGAGGTAGTTAAGGCTAATCACAACCACTCTTAAGCTTCCCTGTCATACACAGTGCAAATAGCACTTGCGTTTGTTCCCAGTAATTACAGTGTATCGGACTCAAGAGTAGCTCCTGTTTTAGTCAGTTTCCTATGTTGAGTTGAACTGGATGTGGCCCATGTGTGTAGGAATCACAGTTTTTTTTTTTTTTTTTTTTTTTTTGTTCTGAGCCAGCTCATTGTTCTGGCCCTATAGGAAACACACTACAGTACCAGAGTTCGCCTTCCTCAAAAGCAGAGTGATTTACTTCTCATCCAAGCTAGGGTTCCATTCCACATCCTAAATGGAGTTGAATCTCATTCAGTTTGAACCTCGATCTGCAAGAGTTAGTTTATAAAAGCACAATCACTTTTATGCACCCCTTCCTGTACATCAGTGCAAATAGCACTTGTGTCTATTCCCAGCTAGTGTGTATTGGACTGAAGGGAAGCTCCTGTTTTAGTCAGTTTCCTATCCTGAGTTGAACTGGATGTGGCCCGTGTGTGTAGGAATCACATTTTTTTTTCTTTTTTTTTCTGAGCCAGCTCACTGTTCTGGCCCTATAGGAAACACAGTACAGTACCAGAGTGCCCCTTTTCAAAAGCAGAGTGATTTTCATGTCGTCCGAACTATGGTTCCATTCCCCTTCCTAAATGGAATTGAATCCCATTTAGTTTGAACTTCTAGCTGCAAGAGGTAGTTAAGGCTAATCACAACCACTCTTAAGCTTCCCTGTCATACACAGTGCAAATAGCACTTGGGTTTGTTCCCAGCAAATACAGTATATTGGACTGAAGAGTAGCTCCTGTTTTAGTCAGTTTCCTATGCTGAGTTGAACTGGATGTGGTCTGTGTGTGTAGGAATCACAGTTCTTTTCTTCTGAGCCAGCTCACTAATCTGGCCCTAGAGGAAACACAGTAAATTACCAGAGTGCGCCTTTCTCAAAAACAGAGTTTTTTATCCTGTAAGCCAAGCTAGGGTTTTTTTTACCCTTCCTAAATGGAGTTGAATCCTATTCAGTTTGAATATCTAGCAAAAAGAGTTAGTTTAGGTTAAGTTCAACCACTCTTGTGCTCCACTTGCCATAAAGAGTTCAAATAGCATGCACGTCTGTTCCCAGCAAGGACAGTGTATTGGACTGAAGAGGAGCTCCTGTTTTAATCAGTTTAAAATGCTGAGTTGAACTTGATGTGGCCCATGTATGTAGGAATCACAGTTCTTTTATTCTGAGACAGCTCACTGTTCTGAAGCTATACGAAACACAGTATAGAACCAGAGTTACCCTTTCTCAAAACCAGAGTGATTTTCTTCTCATCCATACTAGGGTTCCATTCCCTTTCCTATATGGCGTTGAATCTCATTGAGTTTGTACTTCTAGCTGTAAGAGTAAGTTTAGGGTAAGGACAAATACTCTTATGCTCCCCTTGCCTTACACAGTACAAATAGCACTTGCGTCTGTTCCCCACAAGTACAGTGTATTGGACTGAAGAGAAGCTCCTGTTTTAGTCAGATTCCTATGCTGAGTTGAGCTTGATGTGGCCCGTGTGTGTAGAAATCACAGTTCTTTTGTTCTGAGCCAGCTCATTGTTCTGAATCTCTAGGAAACACAGTACAGTACCAGAGTTATCCTTTCTCAAAACCAGAATGATTTTCTTCTCATCCATGCTAGGGGTCCATTCCCCTTCCTAAATGGAGGTGAATTTCATTAAGTGTGAAATTCTAGGTGCAAGAGGTAGTTTAGGGTAAGCACAACCACTATTAAGTTCCCCTTGCCATATACCGTGCAAATAGCACTTGCATCTGTTCCCAGCAGTACAGTGTGTAGTGGGTAGCCATTCCAGCTTGGATCTGGAAGCTCCAACCCCCATTGAGACTCTGGCAACTGTCACGCCTACGAGGCGGGGCGAGGGGAGGTGCTGGAAACCTGAGAGCTGGATGGGCAAGCGCTCGCTCTGGGCGCGCTCTCTGTGCCTGGACCCTGGATAGTGGAGATTGATTGTGCAGAGCTCCAGAGAACACCGCTGGATTGCGATACACTTTCCCCAGACCCCCACGACCTATCCATTCCTTCATTTGTAAGTCATCCACTAAATAAATCTTCCTTTTAACTACGTGGAGTGGTCTTTATAATTTTCCCCAATATCTGGCGCCCACGTGGGTCAAATTCCAAAGGTCTGGGCGGCTCCTGCCCTCAGCCTGCTCCCGGCTGGCAGGTACCTAAACCCACCTGCAAAGTTCCATATAACCAGTCCATTCCCAAAAAGGGGAGCAGCTAGTCCGGTCTCAGCTCCCTAACTTAGCCCCGAGACCAGTGAAAAACCGCTGCGAGTGAGGTATCCGGCCCCCGGCTCCCGGCCATCCCGCCATCTGCCTCCAGCTGCCACCAGCCAAGGTTGCCAGCAGGCCCTGCTTTGGAGCTGTACCAGCACTGCCTGCTGGTTGAAAAGCGCTACTACACCCCCCATACCACAGAAAGGTAAGATAAGCAAACCAGCATTTTATTTCAAGTAAAAGTACTTGATAATTTTACATCTTAAAATTGACTAACAAATTTTGAGTAATTCTTGTAATATGGCTGACAACATTACCTCACAAGAATTTAAAAACCTTTTTGCCTGTATGATGAATGACATTCTCCTGGAAATATATGACCTTCCTCAGGCATATTTGGCCTGTACCATTTTGGCATTCATCGTAATAATTCACACAGTGTTCAAACACTGCTTTAATAATAAGAACAAAGATGAGTCATTATTGGGACTGATACAGGCTTTAAAAGAAAGCAATGAAGACTTACAGAGAAAGAATCTCTTTCTGGAATCTGCCTTCAAAGATAGCAGTGAGGCTTACAGAAAAAGATTCTCTTTCTGGAATCTGCTTTAAGAGATGGCAATGAAGACTTACAGAAGAAGAATCTTTTTCTGGAATCTGCCTTCAAAGATAGCAGTGAGGGCTTACAGAAAAAGATTCTCTTTCTGGAATCTGCTTTAAGAGATGGCAATGAAGACTTACAGAGGAAAAATCTCTTTCTGGAATCTGCCTTCAAAGATAGCAGTGAGGACTTACAGAGAAAGATTCTCTTTCTGGAATCTGCTTTAAGAGATGGCAAGGAAGACTTACAGAAAGAGATTCTCTTTCTAGAATCTGCTTTCAAAGATAGCAATGAAGGCTTACAGAAAAAGATTCTCTTTCTGGAATCTGCTTTAAAAGATAGTAATGAAGGCTTACAGGAAAAGATTCTTTCTCTAGAATCTGCTAATCAGGATTTACAAAACAGGCTTGTACCCAAAATTGATTTTATTGATAATAAATATGAATATCTAATGGATAGAACACTAACTCTCCAGAGTGAAGTTATGGCTACTCAGACATTGCATAAGGAAGAAAGATTATCATTAATTGATAAGATAAGGTCCATGGAATCATGTACTTCTGAGGAAAATAAAAATGTCTATGATTCCATGAGAAATCTGGAGTCCCTTACAAGAGAGGAGGTTCACTCCCTAGAACAGACCCTAGGTGCTCGTTTGCAAGCCCTAGAAGAAACTCTCAGTAAACGTGACAAGGAAACTAATAAGCAGAAGGTCAAGACCATAGAGGTTGTAACATCTCCAAACAGCTCTCATACAATGGCTTATCCTGTTATCGTCCATGAGAAGCCAGCAGATGACACACACCCCGAGCCATATATGACATATACATTACAACCAATTTCAACAAGGGACTTTAAAAATATAAAGGAAGCAGTAGTTACGTATGGGATACATTCCACATACGTAAAACAGATGTTAAATTCATGGTCTACCTCACATAGAATCATCCCAGATGACTGGCATCAGTTAATTTCAGCTGTTCTAGAATATAGCCAGCAGCTACAGTGGAAGAGCTGGTTGAGAGAAGAGGCAAAAAATTTAGAACAACAAGGTAAACTCAGAGGTTTTGTGATCTCCCAAGATCAAATACTTGGTGAGGGATGTTTTGCTGACAGGAATGTACAAGCCACTTATGATGAGCATACAATATCCCTATGCCGTACAGCAGCTCTAAATGCTTGGGAAAAAATTCCAGAACCTGGAAAACCAACTGAGGTATACACAAAGATATTTCAGGGACCACATGAATCTTTCACTGATTTTTTACAAAGGCTGAACACAGCTATAACAAAAGCTGTATCAAATAAAGAATTAAGAAAAGTATTAACTGAGTCCTTGGCATTCGACAATGCTAATGCAGAGTGCAGAAGAATACTTACACCACTAAAGATCAGATCAGCTCCTTTGGAAGAATGGATTCAGTACACTAATGGTGTTCAGTCTCTTAACTACAGTAATGAGGCTTGGATAGGAGAGACAAATCCCAGAGGTGAAAGAAGGCCCCGTGTTACCAAATGTTTTAAGTGTGGTACACCAGGTCATATAAGTAAAAACTGTACGTGGGGTACTCCTAGAAGTAATACTCCTTCTAGGAATAGCCTAAACAGGAGACCCCAACCACCTCCTGGATTATGTAGAAGGTGTGGCAAAGGCCAACATTGGACCAATGAGTGTAGATCAAAAATAGATATACGAGGCAACCCTTTACTGGCGGGAAACGCCTCAGGGGGCCTCTTGCAGGCCCCCAAATCAAATGTAGTACGAACATTCCCAGCCACTGTGGAAGAAATTCCTCTCCAGGACAACTGAATAAACCAATGCCTAATGTAAAAACCGATACTGCAATGGATGATAAAACAGCTTTGATAGATGGATCACAGTTTACGAAGAACACTATAAAACAAATATTTTGGCAGACTTCCATAAATGAACAAAGACCAAAGCTTAGAATTCGAATTAATGGCCTGGTTCTGGAGGGCCTGGTAGACACAGGTGCAGATGTGACTATAATTACACCAAAATCATGGCATCCAAATTGGCCTCTTCAAGAGGTAGATGTCCAACTGTTAGGGATTGGCACCCTATCTCAGATAAAACAGAGTTCGAGATGGGTTGAATGCATAGGGCCAGAAGGACAGAGAGGAAGGCTGAAGCCATATGTAGCAAATGTAGCAGTAAATCTTTGGGGCCGAGATCTGTTACAACAGTGGAATACCCAGATTAAAATTCCTACACTTTCAGAAAAGGAATACAGACCAATACATGTTTCTAGAATAATATCATAACATGCTATAAAAATCAGTCACCAACCATTCAGGCTGTTCACAAACAGAGCACGACTGTTGTTGAACTCTCAGAAGTACCAACTGCCTTACCTTTAAAATGGCTAACTAATAAACCTGTCTGGGTTGGACAATGGCCTTTGACAAAAGAGAAGCTACAAGCTTTAGAACAGCTGGTTCAAGAGCAGTTAAATGCTCAACACATTGAAGAATCTACCAGCCCTTGGAATTCTCCTGTATTTGTTATTAAAAAAAAATCTGGTAATTGGAGAATGCTGACAGATCTGAGAGCTATTAATAAAGTAATTCAGCCAATGGGCTCCCTACAGACTGGGATCCCTTGCCCTCTATGCTACCAAAAGAATGGCCTATAATAGTTATTGACTTAAAAGACTGTTTCTTTACCATACCCTTACAGGAAAATGATAGAGAAAAATTTGCCTTCACAGTACCTAATTATAATAATTCTCAGCCAGTCAAGAGATATCAATGGAAGGTCCTCCCACAGGGAATGTTAAACAGCCCTACTTTGTGTCAATACTTTGTGCAGAAACCATTAGAGATAATTCGTGTAAAGTTTCCACAATCCATAATTTATCACTATATGGATGATATCCTATTAGCTGATCCAAAGTTAGATACATTAGAAAGCATGTTTGAAGAAGTAAAAAAAGTTTTGCCTCGCTGGGGACTGCAAATTGCTCCTGAAAAAATACAAAGAGGAGATTCTATTAATTACTTAGGATATAAGATAGAGCTACAAAAAATTAGACCCCAAAAGGTACAACTAAGAAGAGATAGATTGAAGACTCTTAATGATTTTCAAAAGTTATTAGGAAGCATTTCCAACTTACTGGGTATCATGGGAATACCCAAAGATGGACTAAAAAATTTGGCTAATACTCTAGAAGGGGACAAAGAATTAAATAGTCCAAGAGAATTATCAGCCGAAGCTGAGAAGGAATTGGCTCTAGTAGAAAAGACAATTCGAGAAGCACATGTGGATCGTGTGGATCCAGAACTTAAATGCATTCTTGTCATATTCCCTTCCAGACATTCCCCAACAGGTATTTTGATGCAGAGGGAAGATATTATATTGGAATGGATATTCCTACCACATAAACCAAATAAGAAATTAAAGACTTATATAGAAAAGATCTCTGATTTGATTCAAAAGGGTAAATTAAGACTTCGCCAGTTGACAGGAATGGACCCAGCAGAAATTGTAGTACCATTAACTAATGAGGAAATTTCATCACTATGGAAAGATAATGAATACTGGCAGAGAGCCTGCAGTAACTTTTTGGGAGAGATTAACAAACACTATCCCAAAAGCAAGAGAATAGAATTCATAAAGAAGACTGAATGGGTCCTTCCTCACATTGTACGACAAAAGCCAATTTCTGGAGTCCTCACATTCTACACTGATGCAAATAAATCAGGGAAAGCAGGATATAAATCAGGAGACTTAAGTAAAGTGGTACAAAGTCCATATAGCTCTGTACAAAAGGCAGAACTGTATGCCATTCTTATGGTACTGATGGACTTCACAGAACCCCTCAATATAGTCACTGACTCTCAATATGCAGAGAGAGTTGTTTTACATATTGAAACTGCTGAATTTATTCCTGATAATACAGAATTAACTTCATTATTCATACAATTGCAGGAAATCATCAGAAAAAGGGAACATCCTATATATATAACACATATCAGATCCCATACAGGTCTACCAGGACCTTTAGCACAAGGTAATGATGAGATTGATCAGTTACTAATAGGTAATGTGCTAGAAGCTTCAGAATGTCATAAGAAACACCATGTAAATAGCAAAGGTTTGAAGAAGGATTTCTCCATCACTTGGCAACAGGCTAAGGATATTGTGAAAAAATGTCCTACTTGTTCCATCTATAACCAAACTCCATTACCTGCAGGGAGTAATCCAAAAGGTATACAAAGAAATGAAATTTGGCAGATGGATGTGTTTCATTTTGCAGAATTTGGAAGATTAAAGTATGTACATCATACCATTGACACCTATTCAGGATTTCAATGGGCAACTCCTATGAGTTCTGAAAAGGCTGATTCTGTGATTACACACCTATTAGAAGTTATGGCCATCATGGGAATACCTGTACAAATTAAGACAGACAATGCCCCAGCATATGTCTCCAATAAAATGAGACAGTTCTTTGCTTATTACAATATAAAGCATGTTACAGGTATACCACATAATCCCACAGGCCAAGCAGTCATAGAGAGATCCAATCGAACTTTAAAGGATATGCTAAATAAACAGCAACAGGTAACAATGACTCCTAGAAATAGACTGCATAGTGCTTTATTAACCTTGAATTTTCTCAATGCTAATGAGAAAGGAACAACAGCTGCGGAGAGACATTGGACGACAGACAAAACTCCTGAGCTAAACCAACCAGTTTATTTCAAGGATGTGCTGACCTCAGAATGGAAACCTGGATATGTTCTACGTTGGGGAAGGGGTTTTGCCTTTGTTTCTGCAGGAGAAGAAAAGCTATGGATACCAACAAAATTAATAAAAATTCGATTCGAACAGGAAAAACCCCTTGATGAAGAGAAGTAAAAGATCATTCACCAATGTGACATCTCTACAAGTTGTAAGAAAAATTTAACAATCAAAGGGTGGGGTAGGGTTCTGTTTTTGTCTTTCCAGGATAATGGAAATACCCATCTTCCAAAACTCATAAGGCCTTGGATATCCGGATATTTACAACAGAAAGGAAGAATCTATTGGTACCAATCTACACATGGTAAAATCTCACTGTCTAACATCTTTCTCTCTATCAATCTAAAAAAGTTGTGGTTCCAATTCAATTATAGCCAAGCTGGCTTTGGAGATGGAATTGGCTCACTCCTTCTCTAAACCCAAGCATATTGCTAAAAGAAAAGTTTGAGAGATTCTTCAGTCCCGTATCAGAAGAGCCCTCTGGTGTGAGACAGAAGGAAACCAATAAAAAGGGACCATTGTCTTCTAAATTCTAATTCTCTCCATGCTTACTCTTGATTTCTCAGAATCCTTTCTTACATGCTATGTCCTCTTTAAATCCAAACCTCCCATTTTTGATAACAAATAAGTTTTTCCAATAGCAATCTCAGAAGTCTCCAGAAGGAAGATGGGGCCCCAACAACAACAACTCTACCCAATCCAGAATGATGCCATGGTAATCATCATCATACTACACTTCTTGCCAGAATTTCAGACAATCTTACCCATTACTCTAAAACTTGCTGCAGAACCTACAGTTAGTCTAACTGAGATTTAACTATCTGAGCTTTCTCACAGTACCCAACAGAGATAACATCACCCCTAAACGGCAGGAAGCAATTCTAAGAAAACGACGCCCCTTCTCCTTAGGTTTCATAATTCTCAGGGTTATGGATGACGGTTAGTAGGGTTGGGGTGGAAGAAAATATTAACTCAGTATTGTAAAAAAAAAATAAGGGGGGGAGAAGAAATGGAACGGATAGGTATAAGATATGATGGTAAATCATTGTATATACTAGTAAACAAACTTAGTAAAATAGCAACCTTAGACAATTTGCACTGTAATTTGTACTGTTATAGATTCTTATATGTTGATACAAATGTAAACTATTTTTATACTCCTGTTTAAGATAATTTGTATATTGATACAAATACAGAACTATATTTGTTATAATGTACATATATTTCTACTCTTATTTGAAACATTTTTATATTGATACAAATGTAAATTTATATCTGTCATACTTTATATATGTTCTACTTCTGTTAGGATATTTGGTATATTGATATATATTTAAGATTATTGTCATATTGCATATCGCACTATATATTCCTACCTCTGTTATAAATATCTTGTGTATTGTCACAATTTTGAAGTCATCGTTCTTCACCATACATTTGCTTATAGACTGTTTACCTTATTTACGTGAAGCCTTAGTCCTTAGGTTATTTCGGTAGATAAGATTTATAGATTTATAGTCGCCTATGCCTGTCATCTCTATAGTTACGTTAGTTAGGTTATCCAGATTTACAGATACATAGGTCAGATGGACAGGTAATCTTCAAACACTTCATAGACCTAGAGAATATGGCATTTAAATAACTTAGAATTCTGTTGACGTGAGGCACAATTGCTCCTGGCTGCACCAATTGATCCCGAGAGAATGTTGGGCTTCTAAGACATTTCCATTTGGAAGTTTGTCTTTTTGGCACAAAATGGCCTACTGGGCAAAGAACTGCCCTTGCCTTGATGGCTGACAGTACAAATGCAATGCTGTCCTTTCTGGACAAGCGGGACACAAGGAAAGCGACCACTGTACTCTGCCAAGACAGGGTAAGATGGTCTTTCAGAATCTGCTTCTGAAAATGGTCTGTCAGATACTCTAGGCCTGTAGCCAATTTGAATGCACCAACAATGCTGAGAAACATTAGGTGACTGTCCAGGCTGCCAGCTGTCTTGGTCTACTCTTGCAAGATTCCCGAAAGTTGCTTGCATCCATCTACCATTTCTCAGGTACCATTATGTTCCTTCTCAGGTCTTTGATGGGATTGAAGACTAGCAGTTATAGTTACAACTTAGTATATATAATATCTTAGATAGAACATATTAAGTATTAGATTCAGGTTCTTTAGGATAGGACACCTTTGAATGATCTTTATAACATGCCATTTACCTATGCTCTATACTTCTCTGGATTTTAGAATGTGTTTCTTGCTTGATATTGTTTGCATTGGTTGTAGTTACATCTTATCTAGGTCATTATCCCTCATTATTTCTGGACAATATTTGATAACCATTCCTTTGTATATAGTCTTGTATTAGTTTAGAACCTTCTTATTTAGACAAAAAGGGGAGATGTAGTGGGTAGCCATTCCAGCTTGGATCTGGAAGCTCCAACCCCCATTGAGACTCTGGCAACTGTCACGCCTACGAGGCGGGGCGAGGGGAGGTGCTGGAAACCTGAGAGCTGGATGGGCAAGCGCTCGCTCTGGGCGCGCTCTCTGTGCCTGGACCCTGGATAGTGGAGATTGATTGTGCAGAGCTCCAGAGAACACCGCTGGATTGCGATACACTTCCCCAGACCCCCGCGACCTATCCATTCCTTCATTTGTAAGTCATCCACTAAATAAATCTTCCTTTTAACTACGTGGAGTGGCCTTTATAATTTTCCCCAATAACAGTGTATTGGACTGAAGAAGAGCTCCTGTTTTAGTCAGTTTCCTATGCTGATTTGAATGAATAAGCCGCATGTGTTTAGGAATCACAGTTCTTTTGTCCTGAAGCAGCTCACTGTTCTGGCCCTATAGCAAACAGAATAGAGTACCAGAGTGCTCCTTTCTCAAAGGCAGAGTGTTTTTCCTGTAGCCAAGCTAGGGTTTAATTCCCATTCCTAAACGGAGTTGAATCTCATTCAGTTTGAAATTCTAGCAAAAAGAGTTAGTTTAGGGTAAGTTCAACAACTCATATGTTCCACTTGCCTTATACAGTGCAAATCACACTCGCTTTTGTTCCCAGCAAGTACAATGTATTGGACTGAAGAGGAGCTCCTGTTTTAGTCAGTTTCCTATGCTAATTTGAACTGAATATGTCCCATGGGTGTAGGAATCACAGTTCTTTTGTTCTGAAGCTGCTCACTGTTCTGGCACTATAGCAAACAGAATAGAGTTCCAGAGTGCTCCATTTTGAAAGGCAGAGTGTTTTTCTTGTAAGACAAGCTAAGGTTTAATTTCCCTTCTTAAACAGAATTGAATCCCATTGAGTTTGAACTTCTAGAAAAAAGAGTTAGTTTAGGGTAAGTTCAACCACTCTTATGCCCCACTTGCCATATACAGTGCAAATAGCACTCGTTTTTGTTCCCAGCAAGAACAGTGTGTTGGACTGAAGAGGAGCTCCTGTTTTAGTCAGTTTCCTATGCTGAGTTGAACTGAATATGCCCCATGATTTAGGAATCACAGTTCTTTGGTTCTGAAGCAGCTCACTGTTCTGGCCCTATAACAAACAGAATAGAGTACCAGAGTGCTCCTTTCTCAAAAGCAGACTGTTTTCCTTGTAAGCCAAGCTAGGGTATAATTCCCATTACTAAATGGATTTGAATCCCTTTCAGTTTGAACTTCTAGCAAAAAGAGTTAGTTTAGGGTAAGTTCAACCACTCTTATGCTCCACTTGCCATATACAGTGCAAATAGCACTGGCTTTTTTTCCCAGAAAGTATACTGTACTGGACTAGGAGCTCGTGTTTTAGTCAATTTCGTATGCTGAATTGAACTGAATATGCCTTGTGTTTTTAGGAATTACAGTTCTTTTGTTCTGAAGCAGCTCACTGTTCTGGCCTTACAGCAAACAGAGTAGATTCCCAGAGGGTTCCTTTCTCAAAAGCAGAGTATTTTTTTTTGTAAGCCAAGCTAGGGTTTAATTCCCATTCCTAAACAGTGTTGAATCACATTGAGTTCGAAATTCTAGCAAAAAGAGCTAGTTCAGGGTACGTTCAACCACTCCTATGTTCCCCTTGCTGTATTCAGTGCAAATAGTAATCGCGTCTGTTCCCAGCAAGTACAGTGTATTGGACTGAAGAGGAGTTCCTGTTTTATCAGTTTCCTATGCTGAGTTGAACTCAATATCCCCAGTGTGTAGGATTCACAGTTCTTTTGTTCTGAAGCATCTCAATTATCTGGCCTATAACAAACAGAATAGAGTACCAGAGTGCTCCTTGCTCAAAAGCAGAGTGTTTTCCTGGTAAGCAAAGCTAGGGTTTAATTTCCATTCCTAAACGGATTTGAATCCTATTCAGTTTGAAATTCTAGCAAAAAGAGTTAGGTTAGGGTAAGTTCAACCACTCTTATGCCCCATTTGCCATATACAGTGGAAGTATCAGTCCCTTTTGTTCCCAGCAAGTACAGTATATTGGACTGAAGAGGAGCTCCTGTTTCAGTCAGTTTCCTATGCTGAGTTGAACTGAATATGGCCAGTGAGTTGTAATCACAGTTCTTTTGTTATTAAGCAGCTCACACTACTGGCACTCTAGCAAACAGAATAGAGTTTTAGAGTGGTCCTTTCTCAAAAGCAGAGTGTTTTTCTTGTAATCCAAGCTAGGGTTTAATTCCCATTCCTAAATGGATTTGAATCCCATTCAGTTTGAAATTCTAGCAAAAAGAGTTAGTTTAGGGTAAGTTCAACCACTCTTATGCTCCACTTGCCATATACAGTGCAAATAGCACTCACTTTTTTTTCCCAGAAAGTACAGTGTATTGGACTAGGAGCTCGTGTTTTAGTCAATTTCTTATGTTGAATTGAACTGAATATGCCCTGTGTGTTTAGGAATCACAGTTCTTTTGTTCTGAAGCAGCTCACTGTTCTGGCCTTACAGCAAACAGAGTAGATTCCCAGAGGGTTCCTGTAGCTTTAGTTTTCCTGCCTTGCCCACAGTCAGGACAAATCTCTGTCACCTGCCAGTCCCACAGCTGCTCAGACCCAACCAAGTAAACACAGAGACTTATATTGCTTACAAACTGTATGGCCATGGCAGGCTTCTTGCTAACTGTTCTTATAGCTTAAATTAATCCATTTCCATAAATCTATACCTTGCCACGTGGCTGGTGGCTTACTGGCATCTTCACATGCTGCTGGTCATGGCGGTGGCTCACAGTGTCTCTCTGCCTCAGCCTTCCGCTTCCCAGAATTCTCCTCTCTTCTTGTCCCACCTACTTCCTGCCTAGCCACTGGTCAATCAGTGTTTTATTTATTGACCAATCAGAGAAATTTGACATACAAACCATCCCACAGCACTTCCCCTTTTCTTTTTTTAAAAAGGAAGGTTTTAACTTTTATACATCTCCAAAGCCAGCTTGGTATATTTGGGAATTTGGATGTAGCTTCTCTTACTACTTCCTGCTGGAGGGGGGTGCTGTATCTTATGGGGACACAAAGAAAATTTTAGGATCATGGAGTAGTCCGTGAGACTGTATCGTCTGAGCCAGTTGCCTTGAAACGATTCTGGATGTTGGATCATCTGGACCATGGTGTCATCGGAGACCTTTCAGGTGGTCTTGGCTGGTCAAACCTGATGTGTCTTAATCTGGAACAAATTCATAGCCCCTCGCTTTCTGTAGAAACAAAAGCAGAACCTCTTTTCCAAAGCAACATATCCTTATATCCAAATTTTGAAGTCAAGGTACCTTTAAAATATACATTTTGGCATAACTCAACAGCTTTTGCAATCAAATGTTTTTCTTCAGTTACAAATATCAAAGAGAACATAATCCAGATTCTCTGTGTGGTAGCCATCTTTATGTGGCTTATTTTTTATATTACCTTGAGCCTATTGCTTTAAACTGCAGCCTTTTAAGCCTGAAACGGTGCTGTGCCTTCTGGCTCTGCCCACGTCAGCTTCCCAACATGATGGGGGTACATTTTCCGCCAGCTCTGGGAGCCTTCGTGGGTCTATGCTTTTTATCAAAGCAGCGTGTAGTCCAGAAACCTCTTTTTGTTTTGTACTAGCAAAGGCTAAATCCACCATGCAGCTTAATGTGCCACTTGCAGAGGCCTCATTCCCGCCATACTGCAGGTCAAGCACACATGCCAGGAACCCGCCAGTAATTCAAACGAGCAGCTGCTGCTCATTTGAGAGAGACAATTAGGAAGCTGTTTTTAGCTCCATTTTAGAATCTTTTCTCAGGTTTTAGGTAGAAACTCTTGCCCTCTCGTTGGGCACCATTTGTAGCTTAAGTTTTCCTGCCTTGCCCACAGTCAGGACAAATTTCTATCACCCGCCAGTCTCACAGCTGCTCAGACCCAACCAAGTAAACACAGAGACTTATATTGCTTACAAACTGTATGGCTGTGGCAGGCTTCTTGCTAACTGTTCTTATAGCTTAAATTAATCCATTTCCATAAATCTATACCTTGCCACGTGGCTGGTGGCTTACCGGCGTTTTCACATGCTGCTGGTCATGGCGGTGGCTTACAGTGTCTCTCTGCCTCAGCCTTCCGCTTCCCAGAATTCTCCTCTCTCCTTGTCCCACCTACTTATTGCCTAGCCACTGGCCAATCAGTGTTTTATTTATTGACCAATCAGAGAAATTTGACATACAAACCATCCCACAGCAGGTTCCTTCCTCAGAAGCAGAGTGTTTTTCTTGTAATCCAAGCTAGGGTTTAATTCCCATTCCTAAACAGATTTGAATCCCATTCAGTTTGAAATTCTAGCAAAAAAGAGTTAGTTTAGGGTAAGTTCAACCACTCTTATGCTCCACCTGCCATATACAGTGCAAATAGCACTCCCTTTTTTCCCCAGCAAGTACAGTGTATTGGACTAGTAGCTCCTGTTTTAGTCAATTTTGTATGCTGAGTTGACCTGAATATGCCCCGTGTGTTTAGGAATCACAGTTCTTTTGTTCTGAAGCAGCTCACACTACTGGCACTATAGCAAACAGAGTAGATTCCCAGAGGGTTTCTTTCTCAAAAGGATAGTGTTTTTTTTTGTAGATCAAGCTAGGGTTTAATTCCAATTCCTAAACGGAGTTGAATCCCATTGAGTTTAAAATTCTAGCAAAAAGAGTTAGTTCAGGGTACATTCAACCACTCCTATGCTCCCCTTGCCTTATTCAGTGCAAATAGTACTCACTTTTGTTCCCAGCAAGTACAGTGTATTGGACTGAAGAGAAGCTCCTGTTTTAGTCAGTTTCCTATGCTGAGTTGAACTCAATATGCCCAGTGTGTAAGATTCAGACTTCTTTTGTTCTGAACCAGCTCACTGTTCTGGCCCTATAACAAACAGAATAGAGTACCAGAGTGCTCCTTTCTCAAAGGCAGAGTGTTTTTCTTGAAAGACAAGCTAGGGTTTAATTTCCCTTCCTAAACGAAGTTGAATCCCATTCAATTTGAACTTCTAGCAAAATGAGTTAGTTTAGGGTAAGTTCAACCACTATTATCTTCACTTGCCATATACAGTGCAAATAGCAAACAGAGTACTGTACCAGAGTGCTCCTTTGTCAAAAGCAGAGTGTTTTTCTGTAAGACTATCTAGGCTTTAATACCCATTCCTAAGCTTAGTTGAATCCCATTAGTTTGAACTTCTAGCAAAATGAGTTAGTTTAGGGTAAGTTCAACCACTCTAATGCTCCTCTTGCCATATACAGTACAAATAGCACTCGCTTGTGTTCCCAGCAAGTACAGTGTATTGGACTGAAGAGGAGCTCCTGTTTTAGTCAGTTTTCTATGCTGAGTTGACCTGAATATCCCACATGTGATTAGGAATCTCATTTCTTTTGTTCTGAAGCAGCTCACTCTTCTGGCACTATAGCAAACAGAGTACTGTACCAGAGTGCTCCTTTGTCAAAAGCAGAGTATTTTTCTTGTAAGACAAGCTAGGCTTTTATTCCCATTACTAAACGGAGTTGAATCCCATTAGTTTGAACTTCTAGCAAAATGAGTTAGTTTAGGGTAAGTTCAACCACTATTATCTTCACTTGCCATATACAGTGCAAATAGCACTTGTTTTTGTTCCCAAAAAGAACAGTGTGTTGGACTGAAGAGGAGCTCCTGTTTTAGCCAGTTTCCTATGCTAAGTTGAAATGAATATACTAGGTGAGTGTAGGAATCACAGTTCTTTTGTTCTGAAGCAGCCTACTGTTCTGGTCCTATAGCAAACAGAATAAAGTACCAGAGTGCTTCTTTCTGAAGGCGGAGTGTTTTTCTTGTAAGACAAGCAAGGGTTTAATTTCCCTTCCTAAACGGAGTTGAATCCCATTAAATTTGAACTTCTAGCAAAAGAGTTAGTTTAGGGTAAGTTCAACCACTCTTATGCCCCTCTTGCTGTATACAGTGCAAATAGCACTCACTTTTGTTCCCAGCAAGTACAGTGTATTGGACTGAAGAGGAGCTCCTGTTTTAGTCAGTTTCCTATCCTGAGTTGAACTGAATATGTCCCTTGAGTGTAGGAATCTCAGTTCTTTTGTTCTGAAGCAGCTAACTCTTCTGGCGGTATAGCAAACAGAATAAAGTACCAGAGTGCTTCTTTCTGAAAGGCAGAGTATTTTTCTTGTAAGACAAGCTAGGGTTTAATTTCCCTTCCTAAATGGAGTTAAATCCCATTCACTTTGAACTTCTAGCAAAAAGAGTTAGTTTAGGGTAAGTTCAACGACTCTTATGCTACACTTGCCGGATACAGTGCAAATAGCACTTGCTTTTGTTTCCAGCAAGTACAGTGTATTGTACTGAATATGAGCTCCTGTTTTAAACAGTTTCCTATGCTGAGTTGAACTGAATATGCCCCGTGTGTGTAGGATTCACAGTTCTTTTGTTCTGAAGCAGCTCACTATTCTGGCCCTTAGGCCAACTGAATAGAATACCAGAGTGCTCATTTCTCAAAAGCAGGGTGTTTTTCTTGTACCCAAGCTAGGGTTTAATTCCCATTTTGAAACGGAGTTGAATCCCATTGAGTTTCAAATTCTAAAAAAAGAGTTAGTTTAGGGTAAGTTCAAACACTCTTATGGTCTACTTGCCATACACAGTGCAAATAGCCCTCACTTTTGTTCCCAGGGAGAACAGTGTATTGGACTGAAGAGGAGCACCTGTTTTACTCAGTTTCCTATGCTGAGTTGACCTGAATATGCCACGTGTGTTTAGGTATCTTATTTCTTTTGTTCTGAAGCAGCTCACTTTTCTGGCCATACAGCAAAGAGAGTAGATTCCCAGAGGGTTCCTTTCTCAAAAGCAGAGTGTTTTTTTTTTTGTAAGACAATCTAGGCTTTACTTCCGATTACTAAATGGTGTTGAATCTCATTAGTTTTAACTTCTAGCAAAATGAGTTAGTTTAGCGTAAGTTCAACCACTCTTATGCTCCACTTGTTGAATACCATGCAAATAAGACTCACTTTTGTTCCCAGCAAGAACAGTGTGTTGGATGAAGAGGAGCTCCTGTTCTACTCAGTTTCCTATGCTGAGTTGAAATGAATATGCGAGGTGAGTATAGGAATCACAGTTCTTTTGTTCTGAAGCAGCTTACTGTTCTGGCACTATAGCAAACAGAATAGAGTACCAGAGTGCTCCTTTCTCAAAACCAGAGTGTTTTTCTTGTAAGCCAACCTAGGGTTCAATTCAAATTCCTAAAAGGAGTTGAATCCCATTCATTTGGAACTTCTAGCAAAAAGAGTTAGTTTAAGGTAAGTTCAACCACTCTTAGCTACACTTGCCAGATACAGTGCAATTAGCACTCACTTTTGTTCCCAGCATGTACAGTGTATTGGACTGAAGAGGAGCTCCTGTTTAAGTCAGTTTCCTGTGCTGAGTTGAAAGATTGTGTGTAGGAATTCAGTTCTTTTGTTCTGACAGCTACTTTTTGCCCTATAGCAAACAGAATAAGTACCAGAGTGCTTCTTTCTAAAGCAGAGTTTTTTTTGTAAGAAAGTTTAATTTCCTTCTAAAGGAGTTGAATCCATTCAGTTTGAACTTCTACAAAGAGTTAGTTTAGTGTAAGTTCAACCACTCTTATGCTCCACTTGCATATACAGTGCAATAGCACTCGCTTTTGTTTCCAGCAAGTACAGTGTATTGGACTGAAGAGGAGCTCCTGTTTAAGTCAGTTTCCTGTGCTGAGTTGAACTGAATATGCCCCTTTTGTTTACGAATCTCAGTTCTTTTGTTCTGAAGCAGCTAACTCTTCTGTCCCTATAGCAAACAGAGTACTGTACCAGAGTGCTCTTTGTCAAAAGCAGAGTGTTTTTCTTGTAAGACTATCTAGGCTTTAATTCCGATTACTAAAGGGAGTTGAATCCCATTAGTTTGAACGTCTAGCAAAATGAGTTAGTTTAGGATAAGTTCAACCACTCTTATGCTCCACTTGCCATATACAGTGCAAATAGCACTCACTTTTGTTCACAGCAAGAACAGTGTGTTGGACTGAAGAGGAGCTCCTCTTCTACTCAGTTTCCTATGCTTAGTTGAAATGACTATGCGAGGTGAGTATAAGAATCACAGTTCTTTTGTTCTGAAGCAGCTCACTGTTCTGGCCTTTAGCAAACAGAATAGAGTACCAGAGTGCTCCTTTCTCAAAACAATAGTGTTTTTCTTGTAAGCCAAGCTAGGGTTTAATTCCCATTCCAAAACGGAGTTGAATCCCATTCAGTTTGAACTTCTAGCAAAAATATTATTTTAGGTTAAGTTCAAACACTCTTATACCCCTCTTGCCGTATACAGTGCAAACAGCACTCGCTTTTGTTCCCAGCAAGAACAGTGTATTGGACTGAAGAGCAGCTCCTGTTTTAGTCAGTTTCCTATGCTGAGTTGAAGTGAATATGTCCTTTGTGTGTAGGAATCTCAGTTCTTTTGTTCTGAAGCAGCTAACTCTTCTGGCCCAATAGCAAACAGATTACTGTACAAGAGTACTCCTTTGTCAATGCAGAGTGTTTTTCTTGTAAGCCAAGCTAGGGTTTAATTCTCATTCCTAAACAGAGTTGAATCCCATTCAGTTTGAACTTGTAGCAAAAAGAGTTAAGTTTAGGGTAAGTTCAACCACTCTTATGCTACACTTGCCGGATACAGTGCAAATAGCACTCGCTTTTGTTCCCAGCAAGTTCAGTGTATTGTACTGAAGAGGAGCTCCTGTTTTAAACAGTTTCCTATGCTGAGTTGAACTGAATATGCCATGTGTGTGTAGGATTCACAGTTCTTTTGTTCTGAAGCTGCTCACTATTGTGGTCCTAAGGCAAACAGAATAGAATACCAGAGTGCTCATTTCTCAAAAGCAGGGTGTTTTTCTTGTAGCGAAGCTAGGGTATAATTCCCATTTTTAAACGGAATTGAATCCCATTGAGTTTCAAATTCTTACAAAAGAGTTAGTTTAGGGTAAGTTCAAGCACTCTTATGCTCTACTTGCCATATACAGTGCAAATAGCACTCGCTTTTGTTCCCAGCATGTACAGTGTATTGGACTGAAGAGGAGCTCCTGTTTTATTCAGTTTCCTATGCTGAGTTGAAAAGAAAATGCCCCTTGTGTGTAGGAATCACAGTTCTTTTGTTCTGAAGCAGCTAACTCTTCTAGCCCTATAGCAAACAGAATAAAGTACCAGAGTGCTTCTTTCTGAAAGGCAGAGTATTTTTGTTGTAAGACAAGAAAGGGTTTAATTTCCCTTCCTAAACAGTGTTGAATCCCATTCAGTTTGAACTTGTAGCAA